>NW_004524762.1:2623507-2646958 GCF_000260255.1 Octodon degus | reverse complement strand
CTTTTCTCCTTGCCCTCTTTTCATTGTGTAATCCTCAAGTTCTCACTTTCCTTTTTTTTTTTTTTTTTCTTACGATACCGGGGATTGAACTCAGTACCTGCTCTTGCCAGGCAAACGCTTATTCTACTGAGCTATCTACCCGCTCACTTTCCTTTTAATTGTGTTATACCTTTTTATTTGTATTTCTTCTTTTGAGTTCTTATATTAGGGGGACTATATGATATTTACACATGTGTGTCTGGTTTATTTCACTTATGAGTATATCTTCGAGTGGCATCCACTTAAATAAGAAGGCTTTGAGTTTATCATTCTTTATGGATGAGTAATACTACATTGTATAAAAATACCACATCTTTTTCATCCATTCTTCAGGTGATGGACATCTTGATTGTTTCCAAAATTTGGCTATCACATATTGTGCTGCTATAAACATAGATACACATATATCATTGTAATGTGACATTTTCAGTTCTTCTGGGAAAATTCCCAGTAAGGGGAATATGTGGTTTGAATGGGATTTCCAGTCTTAGTTTTTTAAGTATTCTCCACACTGATTTACATAATGGTTTAACCAGTATGCATTACCACCAGCAGTGGAGAAGTGTTCCTTTTTCCCCATAGCCTCTCCAACATTTGTTTTTAGTTGATTTGTTTATCATAGCCATTCTTTCTGGGGTGAGATGATATCTCAGTGTTGGTTTAATTTGCATTTCACTGATGGCTAGTGATGTGGAGCACTTTTTCATATATTTATTCGCTTCTTTAATTTCATCCTCTGAGATGCCCATTTCTGGATTGGGTCTTTCAATTTTGGGTTGCCAATGTTTTTTAGTTCTTTATATATTCTAGAGAGCAGACCTTTGTCTCAGTGCTTGTATTTTTTTTTCTCAGTGCTTATTTGTCAAGATTTTTTCTATATTTGTGAGTTGTCTTTTGACTTTGTTGGTAATTTCTTTTGACGTGCAAAAACTTCTTAATAAGGGGAGGTCCCTATTGTTAATTCTTTCAAGTGTTATTTGTAAGATTTGATTTTGTTCATGAACTCTTTGCCTACCTGTATGTCTTCAAGAGTTCCTCCTACTTTCTCTTCCAGGAGATTTAGTGTCTCTGTTTTAATATCCTTTTTAGAGGCATGTGAAATTAGTTAAACTATTCTAACTAAGTAACGTCTTTAGAATATGAGCATTTGTTCATGTTGAAGACAGTTAAGTCATTTTAGAAAAATGACACATACCCTGTCTCTGGCTCAGTTGAGAGAAAGAGGAACTATGCCCATTCAGGAGGACACATATACACATATAAAAGGCATTTCCCAGCTTAGTGTTCTGGGAAGGTCTCTTTTGGGAGGCTAAACCTGAGATACAGTGGAGAGAACCAACTTCTGGGTGACACCAGAAGGAACTATCTCCAAAAGCAGCATACTTATGAGACCAAAGCACATTTAGTGTGAGGGAGGATCTAAACCTTTTTTCTTAGGGCTAGTTATTATTTAGGTATACAAGAGATAAGTTGTAGACTTTAAAACCTTTAGTGCAAAGCACTAGGTCATCTTTTTCAGGCTGTTAACTAGCCCTTATAAACATTGGACAATGGTTACTCTGACAGCTAGTAAATACTCAGAGCAGCACCCACTCTTTGAAGCAGAGGACAGGTTTCTCCAGCCATTCTTGGTGAATCCCCATTGAAGCAATGGCAGATGGAATGCTGACCAGAGAGACAGCTGGATTCCCTTCTGGAGATTCATCTGTTGTTGTGTGGGACAATAGAAACAGAGAACACCTGAGGGGTATGGCCAGGGCTACTCTCTGGTGGATACCAAAAGGTGCTTTGTGGAAACTGTCTCTTGACTGCTAAATGATCTCTGCTTACCTATTGTACTTTCTCCTCTCTTTCTGCTAGTAAACTAGGAGTTATACCTGAGCTTTTCAGTAGAACAACTTAAAGAGGCACTCCTTCAGAAATTAGGCTGCAGCAGCTTGCAATAGTTTACATTCTACAGTGCCTATCAGGGGAATGGTTTACATCTGCACCTTACATGTTTAAGAGTAAGAAAAGAGATTTTTTTTTGGTCAGCCTTAAAGTGCTTTTTACTAATATGTAAAATGTGATTGCTAGATGATAAATGTAAGTTTTACCTCTGAGCTTCAAATTTAATACTTGTCCAGTTGCTGAAAATGTTCACCTAGGTGATAAGATGGAAAACACAAGTGTCTGGAGATTTGGCTCAGTGCACAGGGCCAAATCCCTCCACTCAGTTGTTCTTTCTATCTCAAGAAGAGACCTTTGTAGCCTGAAAAGTTCTCACTTCCAACTGACCTTTTTATACAATAGTTATGCTTCCTTCTGTAGACATTCCTGTCACTGGACCAATGGTAACTTACACTTACAAACATTCAATAAGAGTAAGTGAAGAGTTTGTGAGATGTTTCAGGAGACAGAAATCACTCACAAGTTCAAGGGTGTATAGGCTGGTGGGATCTTGTCTCCCTTTTCTCCAACAGGAGCATCCATCTGCTGGGGAGAGGGCTACTCAAGGAATGTCTGGGTAGAAAGAAGGTGGGGATGCCCAAAAAGATAATTTCTAATGAATTCAAGGTTATCTCACAGTCAAAGTCTCTTACTCCTTTAGAGTGCTCCATCAGGCACCAGAAGACCTTTGATCCTTGCATGTTGAAAGAGCCATTTAATCCAAGTGGAATGCAGAGGAAAGTATCAATTATGACAGTATTTTAAAACTAGAAAGATACTGTATAAAGAAAAATGATGAAAAATATCATATATTCAGATTTTGTTTGCATTAAGAAGGTTATTGTTATTTAAGTTCTGAAATGTAGATGTGAGCTACAGCAGAACCAGGCAGTTCAGGTGCCTAAGGTACTCACTATCCCAAAGCCTAACCCTGCTCCTACCTAACCTTTGGAGTCTGAGGACAAGACAGCCTTAATCACAGCCTCACTCATACTGAAAGTAAGGTTTCCACTATTTGCCTTTCTAAAAGGTAGGCTTCCAGAACAACTGTAGTCCAGTCCTCTACAGGGCTCTACCTAGTCTCAGCTAGGTTTATGCAAGCTCTTCAAGGACAATACCCTTTAAAGAAAAAAAAGGATAATTTAAAGAAAAAAAAAGATAATTTGGAACTTCTAGAGTTCATGTGTCTTTTTCTCTAGGACCTAAAACAGATAAAGTTAGATCTTAGAAAATCTTTATATTATCCTGACAAGTACATTGATGTCTTTAGACGATTTACTCAGATTTATGAACTAGGTTGAGAAGATGTAATGTTAATCTTAAACCAAGTTTGACTTCTATGAAAAGACAGGCAACATTAAAAGCTGCCATTGCATTTGGTGATGACTGTCATATTGTTAATTTTAAGCAGCCAAAGACAGACAATCAGTGGAACTACCTGTTATCACTGCAGCCCAAATAGTCAGACTCTTGTTCACCTAATAGCCAGGCAGGAGATTATAATACAAAATATTTTCTAGTGTGTATTCTTTAAGGTTTAAGAAGAACTAGAACCAAGACTTCTATTTTAAACTTAGCTGCTTATGAGGAGAAAGACAGTCACCCCTCTGATTTCATAAAATGCTCGATAGAGGAACTGGTAAAGCATACCTAGATCCTAATTCAGTGGAGGGACAAATTGTCCTTACAGATAAGTTCATTACTCAGTCAGCACCAGATATTAGAAAAGAGCCACAAAAGATAGATTTTAGTTTAGATAATTTGATACTTTAGTAAAAACTTCTTCTTTATATTTTGCTCAGTGGGCCCCAGATATCTGACATGAGCTACAGCAGTTAGAAGGGTTTGCAGGAATGCATTTGTCTTAGTTGTTAAAAATTGCTCAGAAAGTGTTTCATAGTAGAAAGACAGATTGATAAGATCATGGATGTTTGCCTCTCAGGCCAAGAGAACCCATGTTAACTGTCAATACAAGGAAAATACCTGTTAAACTTTTAATAGTTGTTCATACAGATTTGTCAGTAGTTACCAGACAGTGGCCCTACTTGGCAACTGGAGAGCACTCAGCGTTTTCCCTAGGTCTGACAGTTCATGTGCCTCAAGTAATATGAGGAGTTGGTGAGCCATAAAAGATCAGTTTATTTGAGACAGTACCCAATGGCCATGGAAGGTACAGGGATTAAACCCCACATTTAAGAGATCTAACTACAAAAAGTTCTAACTAGTCTTATAATTATGAATTTTTTTAAAAAAATGGTTGTATTCCAGATCCTTCTAATGTCTCAATAGCTGTCCAAGACATTAAACATCAGATCAGTGGTGTATGAGGTGCTGCAGTCCCCTGGACCTTATCTTTATCATCTTTATGAAAAGTCATTACTGTCTCCTTGGTGAAAATCATTTTTTACTATATTCATAATTATCGTATTGATGTGATTATTTGGCCCATGTATGTTTAATTGTTTCTTTGGCTTTGTCTCCTCCAGACTTAAAGCTGTTCAGCCTACCCAAGATAAAAATGCCTGGTGTCTATTCAGAGCCTTTAAGTAGAACCTCTGGAGAGTACTTCTGACTGCCAGTTCACAGCTACAACACCCTTCAGCCTGAAGAAGCCAGAGCAGTCATTGTCCATGATTCTCTCACTGCAGTTCAGGCCACTTCTTCAGATGGGGGAATGTTGTAGGCAGCTGAATTAGATAGAAATATTATAGGCAGTCAGACAGGGCTAGGCCCTCAAGGAAACAATATGGACGACAAGGTGACTTTGCAACTTTGGAACAGAAAGACACTCCCACTATGGGCCAGACCTCAAAATAAAAGAGTAAACAAATATATCCACTTACTTTCCAAGGAATGGGCACCAGTGATTGATATTCTAAATAAGTATCAATTGCCTTGAAGAAGTCTGAGTCAATAACCCAATCCTCAACAGGAAGAGACCCTGTTCCATATTCGTGTCCACTTGCTACATGACTTGCTTCCCCATTTGATTCTAATTTAATCAATTTTACCTGAGCTATGGTGCTTGGAATCTCACTGGTTGACCATAATTTTGTCCCACCTCACACCCACCTAAGCAAGTTCCCATGTTCTCCACCACCTTAGACCTACCTCACCACATAGTTTTATTTTATAAAAGTTCCAGAAAGAGACAGCTTCTTGGGGACCATCCACTCAGACCACCCCCTCCTGTCCCTCTCTCAGACAGAAGCTTTCTTTTCCCCAATAAATATATTCTGCTCATAACAAAAAAAACCCTAAAACTCTCAATATCCATATTAAAACAAAATTTATTACTAAAGAGCACAATATGGTAACACCTCTAATCCCTCTCAATTAAGTTGAAGAAATATCCCTATTCATTGCAAAGTTATGAGGTCACTTAATGGGCCAATATTTTGCAGATATGAGATTTTCACTCATTACCATCTCCGCCGGAGAATGCACTTTCCTCAGCTCACAGAGTGGCTGGAGTCTCCTGAGGACCTGGTCGATAAGCATGTTTCTTCTTCACAGTGGCTTCCCCTGATCAGAAGATCTACCCTCATCCTATGCCCACATTCATCCCTTTTCCTGTCTTATGTCTTTCAAGCTATTTCTCATAATCTGTAATCATTCATTCATTCTATTATAATTTATTCTTTGCCTCCTACATGAAAATGTGAATTTTCTGTGTATAGTCTCTACTTTGCCTAAGAAAATTTGGCAGAAATTTGAAATGTTCAAAAACGGAGAAACAAAAGCCATCTGTTTTAATTTCTAAAACGAGAATGGTAATAATAAGTTAAAGAAATAATGGGAAAATCCAAGGTGTGAGAGCAAACACCTGGCTTGTTTGCTCACAGCTGAGATGCTCTGGAAAGCAGAGTCTCCAGGAGAGAGTAGTTTCCCCTGCTATGTCTGCCTAACAAACTGACCCAAATACTCAGGAATCATGCCAGCCATCCTGCTTATACAGGTTGTCCTTGAGAAATTCATTGTACTCCTTTCTCTGTATACTGAATTCAAAAGAAAAGTATAAAAGGGGATATATCTAATGCATTGGTACATAATCAGACAATCTTGGGGTTATTTCTTTTAAAATGTACTAGTCTGCAAACATACTAAATAAAGAATATCAACGGAAGACCCCAGTGGGGAAATTAAGGCTACCTAAACAAAACAACTTTTCAAAATGAACTACTTGAAAGACTGCTAGGTTATTGTGTTGGGGATTTGCAAACATGATTTTAGTAAATAAAATAGTGAATAGCAAAAAAAAGTCATATTTCGAAGTAGTACATAGGCAAAAGTTGCAGCATTATTATCATTTATTTTTTCTTACATATTTGGTACAGGGCCTCGCTGTGCAGCTCAGACTCATAGAAATCTTCCTGTTTCAGCCTTCTCAGCACTGGGATTATAGGTAATAGGTACGCGCCATGACACCAGGTCTCATTGACCAGCTCAGTATGCCTGGGGGCAAGGCTGGTGAGACATGTGATACTGGGGATTGATCCCCAGTCCCTGTGCTCGCCTAAGCAGGTGCTCAGTCCACTGAGCTAGCCCGCTGGCCCTGTATCATTATTTTTAAAGGAGGATAGAAAAACCAAAAACCAGAGCCTGGAAAAATTCTTTATATACATGATTGTACATGGACATTGTAGATCATAAAATTTCAGACTTATCAGATGAAGAGAAGTTTTCAGTAGTGCCTTGGTAAGCATCACTTTCCCTGGTTCCTCCACATTATCTGTGAGAGGAATACACATATAATATGCTACAAGGATCCCCAAATTAGGAGGTACACAGATGCATTTTCCATGCTGTGATTTTTAAGCTTCGCTGTCTGAGAAACTCAGAAATCAGTCTTTTGTAATTGCCCAAGCTTCCACTTAAATTGCCAGTGTGCCACAGCCCCATCCAGGAGCTTTGTTTCTTTTTTCTAAGATAGATTTTTTTTTTTTATCACTTTCTTCTAGAATTGCCAAAATAATACTAAAATTTCCCTGAACATCTAGCAATTCTCCAGGGAATTATGAGCTCAATATTCAACGTAGAATTGGAAGTCGGGCAATTCTGTCAATGTTTACACTCATCAACATTGTTCCTTAAGCAACCATACATGGCACAACAGTCAAGAAAATATTCATCAACTATAGCACAATTATCTATTCGAAGCTTACATTGCACAATCTTTGTTGTAAGACAACACATCATGAAATAAAAAAGAACATATTTTACAATGTTGAGGAATAAAATGTAAGTGAACATTAAATTGACCCCTACAAAATACAAATCATCATGTGAGAGACAGAAATGTTGACAGTTAGTTATGTAATTCTTTAAAAAGGACCTCAAAAATGCAATTCTTGTAAGGGAAACAGTGGTAGGGAATATTTATTAATAATATTTTCCCATACACCACACTCTATGATGAGTGATTTTAGATAGAACTTAAATTAATTCAATTATGAAATTAATTATATTTCTATAATATAGTTCTTCCATGAAGGAATGAAAAAATTTTAATAGTATGTTTGGTCATGGTCATATAATTTAAGCGCTATAGCCAGAAAATCTCATTACCCAATAGTGGATTTTCTACCATTTTATTTCTAAATTCTTAATATCTTTCTTCACTGATACCCAGAGTCAACAATTTGTTCAAGGAATACTGGTTTTCTAGCGTAGGAAAGTTGAGGAAGAATCTAGGCCTTGTGAATACTCACTGCTGTTACACCAGTTTAGGGATCACAACTACAAAGAACAGATATTTAAAATATGATCTTGTATTAATACTTTGATGCTAAAAATTGACTCTGATTTGTTTACTTGCATAATTATATGTGGTTTCATGTATGAATATTATTTTCATCTGTGTTACTGAAACTGTATCTAATGCTGTTGCAAGTTTGGTAAACATTGTAATGCAAAAAGAAAAATAATTTATTTTCACTCCCAGAGTTGCTTCAGAAGGTAGTTCTGGCATAGCTGGTTGAACAGAGGGAAGTGTTTTGAGAGGGATTAATACCAATGGCTTTTTAATGTAGAACGGTTTTACATTTAAAACTTCACCATGTAGTTTAGTCAAAATTCCTATTCAAAATATATATCAAGACTTATCAATTTCTTAGAATACTTTTTAAAAAAATGCATAGCTCATGTGGTAAAAAATCATGCTGGCTACTGCTATCCACTGGAAAAGCAGTTTTGAAAAAATGTCTCATTGAATCCTTTATTGATCTTATTCATCAGATCTGACACCATGGGACTTCTAGTTCTTTCTCAAAGCCCAAAGGACTTTCCTATACTGTCTCATTTCATTAGACAAACTGTTAGCAGTAATAGTCACAGTGAAGATTGGTTATGTTACATGGTTATACTCTTGAATTTTCATAACAAGGATTGATGAATGGACACTTTCTTGCTCTGATGACGCTACTGTCAGGGAGTTTAATTTGCTGACCTGAAATGTGCAATCAGACTTTGTTTTCTGTCTATATTATTCAGAGCAAGAGATTCTGGATTAGCATTTATTTCACTACCAATTTTCTGTGTATTTATTATTCTAATATCTTAAAACTTTGATTACAGATAGTATCACATATTTTATTTACTCATATTCTCAAAATATCAATAGCAAAATTAATTTTACCATAGAATGTATCTGCCTTAAATCAAGCCACCATAGAATGTATCTGCCTAAATAAGTGAGATACTTAACAAAGTTGTAGAGATTTATATTTTATTTTCTGTGTGATGTACTGACTTTGATATATAATCATGTTTTATTTAATCATCCTCTTGTAAAGAAACACTAGCAGCATTGCACATGCCAATGAAGGTAATATGCGTACTTCAAATGAGGAGCACTTCTATGTGACTCCTGGTTTGGGAGGTTTCAGTGCTCAATGTCTGGCATTAAAGCAGATGCATTACTGAGGGGGCTCAATGGAAAAACTGCTCCTCATCGTGATCAGGATGGAAGGCACAGAGATGGAGGTTGTGGGGACACAGGGCAGAGGCGGCCAGGGCCTGATCCCCGTTTGTGCTCCCACTCTTCATGGCGCATTCCAATATGGACCCCAGCACATTTCTTCAATATAACTCTCATCACTTGATCATCCCTTGAACAATCCCCTATTCCACATATAATTACTATTAGTATAACTGGCAAAGAATACACCAGGAGAACCATGAGATTGCTAGACACTGTAAATGCCACAATTGAGGCTTGCACCATTATTTCAAAGAAGGACATTTCAGTGTATCTTTGGTTTTCTTCACTGCAAAAGTACATTTATACACTATGCGGAGACATGGAGTTCTTCTTCAGTGGAGGTTTGTTATAAATAAGTCGTTGGGTAGCATGACAAGAGATCTCATGATGTTCTGCTTTCGGTGATCACAGAACAAAGATTGGTGAGGAGTCAAAGACACTATAGTACAGCAGTGAGAAAGAAGCAAAGGTGGTGTAGTTTATGAATTATAAGGATTTTTAGAGGACTGAAACCAAGGAGCCAGTCTGAAATAACTCGGGTGCTTGGTTTTGGAATTATGTAGGTGGCACTTTTATTGATCTCAGCACAATGCATAGCAAGACAAGAGCATTTTGTTCAAGATGTGAACAAGGTGATTAAAAGACAGCCTGACCAATAACTGGGAGTTGAGATACGTTAATGCTCTATTTAAATAATTACTGGGATTATGAAATAGCAAGAGGCTGGCAGCCAACTCAAAGATATTATTTTTAGAGACATTAGCAGAGCAGCTGAGGTGAACAGGTGACTCCAAAACAAACAGGCCTGGCACTAGCTTGCAGGACTGTGGGCTGTGTCATGACTGAGCATGCTAAATAGGACGCCTCTTCTCCTCTTCCTGATCTCTCTCCTACAAGTCCTCACCAACATCTTCTTCCTTTCTGACAGTTCTTTATAATCTCTAAACAATTTTTTGCTTAGAATACAAACCAGTTTACAGTCTGGATTTTGCTTGCTGGCTTGAATTTGCTGTATCTCCGCAACACAATGCAAAGTGAAAACCTGCAAAAGCAGATCAAGGCAGAGCCTGCCTTCCCACCACGTGCTGTGGTATGAGCAAAAATAGAGAAGGAACTGTTCTTGAATGCTTTTCAGTGATTTTAAATTAAAGAGAAAGAAAACAAACAAAAACCCTCCATCAAATTGTTGCCCCATAAGCCTGAAAAGAATTTGTCATGGGTTTTTTTGTTTTTTTTGTACTGAGGATTTAACTCAGAACCTTGTGCTTGCCAGGCAAGCACTTATTCTACTGAGCTACTTCCCCGGGCCCTTGTCACAGTTTTTGTACCACTGTGTTTCAATATGTTTTGAGAAAATATTCTGAAGTGGAATTGTTTCATGATTGGAATGCACAGGATTTCTCCCAAAAAACATTTGGCCTATTTGGAAATTTCAGAACTGCAATCAAATTCATAAAATATTATGCTAACTTAAAAATATCAGCACACTTATTAACAGTTCAAATTTTTGAAATGTTATATACATAAAGTTCAATAAAATGGCTGTGTGTGTGTGTGTGTGTGTGTGTGTGTGTGTGTGTTTCAGGACATTTATCCTACTTCTCCACGATGTGGCTTTTATTTCTGATTTTGAGGCAGCATCTTACAGAGTTGCACAATTTGAGCTTGAATTCACAGTTGTCTTGCTTCAGCTTTCGAAATAGAAGTGAATCCTAGTACCTTCTACTAGGTGGAATAATTTTGAAAAATATTTATTTAATGTGATAACATTATGGATGAAAGTCGATTGCCTACATTTCTGATCAAGATGTTCGCTTTACAGTATCCATCTAAGTGCTAGATTTCCTTACCTTTGAGGAGAGATAACAGGAAGCCATATCAAACACTGGCCATGAATTATTTTCAGAATTTATTTAAAAGCAATAATACCAATTTTAGGTTTTTTCATAGTACAGAAAAAAATCAATTAGCTGCATATATACAACATTTATGCCCCCCATTACATTCAGTAATAAATATCAAATGCTTTATTTATGACAGAAATGTGTATCAGAATATTTGACAAGTTGATAGATATGAGCATTTTACTCTGCTATATGCCTATTATTGTCATATTTCTTAGCATAAGATCACCATTATTCCAGCTAGAAAATTTTTATTTTGAAAATGACTTACAATATGATCCTAGGTGTGGCAGTCTAATGTATTTCTCATTTGGAGCATCTGGGATTAGTAATAATTTTCACAAAGCAGAGTGGCTTTACAGGTAGCTCTTTTTCACTATCAGATCTCTATCTTAAACATTTTCAGGTGGTGCTACAAAGAGAGTAATTATGCGTATAAACAATCACAGATACTAACCATAGTGAAATACAGAGAGAACACTTGGCTTGGTCACTGGTGGCCATGTGAGCAGAGCTGCTCCACCATGTGATGTTCCCCGCTCATGTGTTTCCTCAGGATTTTGATGCATGAGATCATGGACAATATAAATATTCTGCCTGATCTGAAAGCATCATGCAAATGTCTTACCCTCTTCTCTGCAGAGTCTAAATGGGATTTACACAGAATAAAATTGTCTAAATTTGTAATGGTGGTTTATCTACTTCTATTTCTGAAGTCTATGATTAAGACATTGTTCATCATCCTCTTCACTTCTTTAATGAACTTCACACTTGATCTTTTCCCCAAACACAAAGTGCCACAGAGATATTCATATCTACTAGTGTGATGCCAGTTTCTCTGATTGTAGTGCCATTTCAATGAATAGAGACTTACAGGTGTAGGTAAGTGGCATTGCCCTGAGGAAGACAGTTTTGGAAAAACGTGGGAAGCAAGTGAGATTGCTGTTAATGAGTACTTAAAACCATAAATGTGTCTTTAAAGATGTTGACGTTACTCAGGCAGGCACTATTTCTTACATTTCTCTTCTTGCAATTGTTGCTACTTGGCAGAACACACACAAAAGTGTTCAAATACAGGAAAGAAGTTGTCAAACATAGCACATGTGCAATGTGAATACTGGATAGGTTCATGAAGTGCAATAAAGAAAAAAAGCTTGAAATTCATACATGCGCACATTCCGTGGACCTTTCTATAATAACCTCATTTCTACCACGTGGACTTTCTGAAGATTTGAGCTTTGGTATAATTTTGAAATTATATACCATGCTTGTTTCATTATAAATTTTCTTTTAGCCAACTAATGTACTGATCAAAAATTTTCTGTGCTGTTTTAAGTTTAGGAATTACAAAAACTCCATGGAATCCACCCTCCACATGGATATGGGTCACTTGAACTCCAGCATTCCGGAGTCTGGTGACATACATGAGTCCTTCATCTCTTAAGACGTCATACTGACACGTGAGGAAATAGGTGAGGGGTAAACCACGCAGCTTGCTGTCATCTGCCAACAGAGGAGATGCTCTGACATCTAGGAAACCTGGATATTTTTGAGACATTTCAGAGCTACCATAAGTTGGATTTTTGTAAACATATCCTTTTCTAAACCTCTCAGGGAGCAAGGAGCTCCAGTTAACAAACTTGAAGAGATGACTGTATTCTTCAGGTACATGCTGGTTGGACAGAATGACTTTCTCAAAAGACCTATCATTTGCAAAATAGTCACTTATGAATCTGACTGCAAATGACTTGTACAGTAATGGCATGTGTGAAAATTCTTGATATGATGGTAATTCCAAATCAAGAAACTGAAGTATAGGATAAAATAGAGCCTGGATCTTGAGTTTGATCTTGATTTCTGGGTTACCTAGGAGCTAAGAAGAAATTGGAAATATTAGTACAAATATATTTCCTTGAGAATAATAAAATAACTGTAATTTTATTCTATAAATAAATTAAAATCTCAAAATACAACAATAGAAACATATCATCCATCACAATAAGCTTAGAAATATTTCATAGGAATTTCCAGAATTTTATATTTATTAACTAAAGCATTCTTTTAAATTAGAGAAAAATATCCATACTATGCTCTTTAGGGATAAGCAGAAAGGTCTAAGCCTAGTGAATTACTGTCATATGATTGCAACCAAGAATGGCATATAAACATCTGTGTAAATTCAATGGGGGTATGTTCTGATAGTATGAAATTTATCAAATGAGACTATAATTTTTTTTCAGAAACATGGATCACTTAAAGTTTTCTGCCTTCTTTCCTAAAATAATCTACTGTTTTAGGTGAGTTGGGAAAGCATTGTTTGTGAGATGCTCAATCAAATCATTCCTCAATATCAGGACATCTAAAGCTTTTATTTGTACGTTTGGAGCACATAAGGGTGACACCCACTTGAGCAAATTGGTGAGTGTACATAAAATGTTTCTTTTCTCTTCCCCTTCCCTGCACCTTCCTTTTAATTTGTCAGTATGAGATTCTTATTTATCTTATAAGTCCTTATGAAATTAATTATATATATATATATATATATATATATATGAACAACCAGACTAATAGGGCAAAAACGTCTAAAACACTTAAGACAATTATACTCAATCGAGGTACACTTTCAGATACATTGTCAAGGTGGATTAGAACAGTTTTTTCACTCTCTCTTTATCAAAATTAACACACTAATCTCTGTTAAGACCAGTGCTCTGAAATAAACATGTGCAAATAACAACATGCATCAAAAAGATTAATAGAGTTCTTAAAAATATTTAACTCTAAGAACATCATCTTTAAAATATACATCAATAGAGGGCTGGCCAAATAGCTCAGAGGATTAAAGCACCTGCAAGCAGGCACAGGAGCCGGGGGTTCGATGCCCAGACCTGCCACACCAGGTCCACCCTCGGGGCATGCTGAGACAGCAATTGAGACTGAGTGTGGTGGCACAAGTCTGTAATTCTAGCTCTTGGGAGGCTGTGAACAGGAGAATCACTATGAGTTTGATCTATAGTGAGACCCTGAACACTCTATAGACCCTTCCCTAAAAATACAGGAAAAGAAATATATATGTATTTCAATAGGCAAATCACATATAATTTCTGTATATGTACACATATTGAGTGTACCTGAGTATTTCACAATTTATTATGTCAATCTACATCTGCACTATCATAAAATATAGAACAATTTTAAGAAATTATTTAAATTGCATTTAATGCTGTCAGATTTGTTTATATGACCCTTAGAACAATACTATGAAATTGAAATATTTATTTTTCCTCAAATAAGGAAATGTATACTTAGAGAGACTAAATGATCTATTGAAAATGTCATCTAGAAAAGATTCCATCTCAGACACAAGAAGCTAAAATATTTTATTCTGAAGTTATGGATAAGTTTAACAGAGCAAATATCTTTATTTTTAACTTTATCACATAGAAAATGTTTCATACTTTAAAAATATTTCTATTAGTATGTGTTTATGATATATGATGAGATATTTTGATTATTAAAGGTAAATAACAGTATTTTGATTTAAGTAAAAATCCTTTCTACATATAATGTGGGAAAATATATTAAATATAACTTTATATATGCAAATAAATTGTACATATTATATTTAATACATAATACTTCGAATGTGCTAATAGTTTTCTAAAACAGTGTAATTATTCTGGTGCTATCCATATTTATAGCAGCACAATTTATACTAGTTAAATCTTGGAAACAGCTTATTTGCCAGTCAATAGATGAATACATTTTTAAAATGTGGTACTTATATACAATGGAGTAAATTCTGCAATAAATAAGGACAAACTTGAAGCATTTTTAGGTTAAATGAATGCACTTGGAGATCAGCAACCTAGTGAAATAAGTGACACATACAAATTTAAACATTGCATTGTTATTTTTTTATAAGAATCCCAAAGAAGAGATAACCCACAAAATGGAGGGGGATCTTAGGAAGCAGGAAAAGCTTTTTCATATGGGCAGGGGCACAAGAGAGGGGTAAAGAGGAAAGAAGGAAAAGAGAAGGGATGTAAGGAAAGAAAAAAATTAAAGAATGGAACTAGGGCTTTTGTAAATGGAGAAGGAAAGAGGGATTGGAAGAAGGGAGAGTGAAAAGATGAAAATGCTTTAAGATATCTTAGGTATTTGTACAGCTCCCATGATGTGTTGTTATTATATACTGCAAACAGGTACAAATTTAAAAAAGAAAACCACTGCACTGAAATTTATGGAACACCTAGGCATTTGCCAAAGAAACAAAATGTCATATTCTATTTTCATTTTATTTCATTGGTCTGACTAGCATATTTTACCACAAATCTGTTTGACCCAGTTACCTGTTTAAGGCTCTGTCATTTCCTTAAGACATGAAAAGTCTGTGAGGGCAACAGACACTGCCATTTGGTGTTAGATACTTTCTCACTATTCTGTTTGGCAGCTCCAAAGAGGGAGCTTTTATATTTACATATGTGCTCCGATGTCATCTCCTAAATATACTAAGTTTTAAAAAAACATAACGACCAAGGTCCTACCTGCTGACTCACTGCTGCAGCTAGACAACCTCCAGAACTATCTCCAGAAATACCGATTCTCTCGGGGTCCACAGCGTATTGTTCAAGAACATCTTTGCGAAAGAACCATCTTAAAGCACTAGACACATCTTCAAGCTGGGTTGGAAAACGATGGGCAGGTCCCAATCTGTAGCTGTGGGGAAGAAAGCTTGGTTTCAGGTCACTAATTTAAAATGTGATAAAGTACAAGACGCAGATCTCAAAGATACATTTCCTAAATGCAGGGCTTCTGGAAGTTTTGAAAGAACACAGCTATGTAGCCAGCAGCATGCAGGTCATAGGACGGAACATGACTACTGCCCAGTAGGTTTCCAAGCATTCTACTTATCTCCAGAAGTATTTGCTAACCTGACTCAGCAGCACTCACTAATTTTGCTGCTTTACTCTTGAAGTGACGATCTAGAATACAGTAGATGCATGTGCACCTGGGTTTGAGTGTTCCTCGCTACATTTTTGAGTTGTATCCACATTGTTGTGTGTGTCTTTCTTCCTGGAAGGTGTGGGAACATGCCACAGCAGACTTATCCAATTGCATGAACTACCAAAAGAAGACAAATGTGAGTCCGCCTCGGTGAGACACTTAATACAGAGTGAAAAAGAAAAGCGCTGTTTTTCAGAGCTTCTAGAGGGTAAGCAGTGAGTGCTCAAATGAATTCACTCAATCAAGCAGCATCAATAAGCTCCAGAAATCTGCCACAAACTTTACACCTAATAGCAAATATAAGGTGCTTGTACATTTACAAATATGTTAAGAAAGTCAATTTCTAAAATGAAGACATTAAAAATAAGAAAAAAAGAAAGTAAATTTCATGTGAAATATTAAATATTCTTACCAAAAATTACAAAATAAACAAGTACATGAAAATTGTGCAAATTTATGACAGGTCAGATGACTTGGTTTGCTTTCAGTCTTGACCACATGAACACTGCTGCTATGGAGAGTCAGACAGCTGCTCCGTGCTGACAGTGCATACTCCTGTCTGCATGAATTCCAAGAGCATTTTGATTTCCACATTTACCAATATTTGGTGTTATACATCTTTTTAATTTCTTCCCTAATACCACAAATGGAGGTGTATCCCAGTGAATTTATATATACTATGGTTTCATATGTCTATTCATAATTTGGATATCTCTTTCCTAAATTGTTTTAATAGCCTTTCTGTTATGATTCTTCAACAGCATATGTTTGTATATTTGAGTAATAATTAATATATTTGTATTTTATCATTTATACATACAACAATACAAGATACTTTAAGTCATGTGTTAATTACTAACAATTGAAATTTATTAGAGGCAGGCCAGATAGCTCAGCAGAGTAAAGTTCCTGCTTAGGCAGACGCAGGGACCAGGCTTCAATCTCTGGCCTGCTGTGTGGGCCCAATCCCCAGGGCATGCTGAGATGGCGATTGAGACTGGGCGTGGTGGCACGCACCAGTAATCCTAGTATTTGGGAGACTGAAAAACAGGAAAGATCACAACAAGTCTGAGCTGTATAGTGAGACCCTGTAGACCCTGTACTAAATACATAAAAAAGAAATTTATTAACTTTAATGCAACCATTGTTTGGAAATTTGCTTTATAGGTCATATTATTAAGTTGAAGTGAAAAATTAAGTGGATTTTAGGAGTTCTTCATACATCATGCCAATCAAATTTATACTGTCAGCACTCAAAAACCAAAAAATATATCCAACAAAATGAATCCTATACCATTCAGTAGGCCCATCCATCCTTTGGCATCTATTAATCTCTACTTCTGTAGATTTACATGCATTAGAAATTTTATAACACAGAATCATATAATTTGTGCCCCTTTGGGACTGCCCTGCTGCTTTTACTGAGCTTTTTTTAGGATTTAGGCATCTTGTATGATTCCCTTTCAATGACAATTTCTGATCAATTATAAAAACATGCAAAGTTTTATTTATCCAGATATGAACAGCATTATTTCCACTTTGTGAGTTTTATGTGATTTTTGTGGCTGTTATTGTTACTGCTGCTGTAGTTGTTTTTTAGTAGCAGGGATCAAACACAGGACTTTTTGCTTGCTGGGCAGGTGCCAATGCCACTGAGCTATCTCCCTGGCCCTGCATGCAAAAGGTTTTATTTGGATATATTTTTATTACCCTAGGATTGCAGCTGGTAGGTCATGTTATAATTTCGCTTTTAACATTTTCAAACTTTTTTTCAAAGTGCCTGCCAGCCAGTGATACTGAGTGTTTCATTTTCCCATATTCTCATTAAAACTTGTTTCAGCTGTGTTGTGTAGCTACTCTAGTGGATGCGAGGAGTTTTAACCTGCATTTTCCTACTGTCTGTTGTTATTTATCAATATTTCCTCTGCTTATTGGCCATTTTATTTTATATTTATGTATTTATTTACTTTTTGGTGGAACCGGTGATTGAACTCAGGCCCTTGCGCTTGCCAGGGAAGCACTTATTCCACTGAGCCATCTCCCTGACCCATATTGGCCATTTTAATTAATGGGAAAGAGTGTCCATTCTTCAATAAAAGATGCCATTTTACCATTAAAGTAAATAAGTATATGTTAAAAGACAAAACATAGAATAGCATAGAAATTTAAATTTTCACCACTTAAATTAGTGTAAATTCTTCATTATTAAAATGAATCAAATACAGACGCATGTCTTGCAGTGTCATTTGAGTTGTTTTTATTAATAAACATATTTAAAAGCAAAATGGAAATATAAGATGCAATGAAAATTTGAATAACCTAGTTAATTTGTGTGTGTGTGTGTGTGTGTGTGTGTGTGTGTGTGTGGTGCTGGGGGTTGAACTCAGACCCTTGCACTGGCCAGGCAGGCACTTATTCTACTGAACTACCTTCCCGGTCCCTAAAATATTTTTTAAAAATATTATCCTCTCTACTGAGTGGAGATTATTTACAAAGTGATATCAAGCATGTCTGTGTTTCAACCCTGTAGTAACGATGTAGGGCTGGGGAGATAGCTCAGTAGAATAAGCACCTGTCTGGCAAACGCAGGGTCCTTACTGAGTTCAATGCCCGGTACCACACACACACACAAATAAGTAAATATAAATAAATAAATAAATAAATAAATAAATAAATAAAGTGATGTAACTAGATATATGGTCAAGAAATTGCTATTTCTTCACCAATCCATCCTTTTCTGTAGGTTAAATTTAAAAAATTACAAGGTTGTGATTTAACATGATGGTGAATATTTAAGTTTAAAATGCTATTACAGGACTGGGGAATTAGCTCAGCAGTCTAAGCGCCTACCTGGCAAGTGCAAGGACCCTGGTTCGATCCCTAGCACCACATGCCATGCAGGCTCTGGGCACCATGCTGGCCACTGAAACCAGGCAAGGTGGTGCATGCCTGTAATCCCAGATCTGGGGAGGCTGAGACAGGAGGATCACTACAAGTTCAAGCTGCGTAGCAAGACCCTGTGCCAAATAAATAAATAAAAGGTAAAAAAAATACTATTACAGTGAAGGACATATTGTCATTAATACAATGAAATATTTGCCCTTGCTTCAAATACATTTGTCTCATTGCTTTTGGAAATATGTCTTTTACTGTAACAAGGTTTTTTAATTTAACCACTTAATGTAATGTTCGATCTATTCTTGTACATGCCTGAGTGAGTGCTGTCACCTGAGTCTACCTACTCGCCTCCAGTTACATGCCTGCTAGTGCTGCCTTTGGACAAGGGTTATTGATCAAACTCACTGGTTTAAGATGAATTCCTTACTTTGTTTAATTTGAAAGTGAAATTTAATATTCTAACCGTTATTTTCTAACCCTGGATTAGTTGTTTTTCATGGATGTTACCTGTTTAATTTTTTATAAAAGTCAAAGGTAGGAATTATTTTTCCACATAATTTTATAGCTAATTCCCTAATTCCAGGAAACTCACTCTTAAAACCTAAGAATTAAAAGGTAATCCAGTCTGAGTGATCATTTTCATGGATAATGCAATTTAATTATATGTTAAAATATTTTAGCATCAGTTTTTCTTTGGGCCCACATCATACACACATGCACGAATGCAATTGTGCTTACACACACACACACACACACACACACACACACACACACCGCACACATATACATATTTTGCTCATTACTAATCAAGGTAAATCTAGCTTTCACTTTTTATTTGAAATAACTGAGAATCATTTCTTTCTGACACAGTCTAGTCTGATGAAAGAGCTGAGAGAATACTGGTAGATGGTATCTATACTGTAGACAAAACAACACAGATCTTACTCAGCTGATATGACAACAGCATCGAGTTTCTCTGCTGTCCGTCGTGAGACGCTGTCATAAAAGAACGAAGCTTAAATAAAAGAATAAAGGCAGAATATTAGTGAGAATGAAACAAGGAAAAGGAAAATGTTAACAAAAATCTACTGTATGTGATTGACATTATGCAGTCAAATTCTGTGCCCTTGAGTTCTGCTCTCAAGAGTACATTCAGGCAGCTCTGTAACTCTTGCACAATAACACAGAGACAATTTTTTTTTTTTTTTTTGGCGGAACTGGGGATTGAACTCAGGCCCTTGCGCTTGCCAGGGAAGCACTTATTCCACTGAGCCATCTCCCCAGCCCTAGAGACGAATTTTGAATAAGATTCTATAAAGCCTCAGTGAAAATTTGCAACTACCTCTGTAGCAGAGATTTTTCAGTACATTCACTTACCACTACTTCCAATACACCAGCCTCCACCATGGATATAAAACACAGCCCTTCTTAACCCAGCTGTCTTCCTCTTTGGCACATAGATACGAACTGGAGTGTTATTGAATTTGGTATCCATCACAGAGACAGTTTCATCTGAAGTTGGCGAGACATCCACCAAGCTGATGGTTAGTGCAAGTAAATCCATGAAATTATAAATCCCCAGAAACTCGATAAATAAACCCTGAAAAGAAATTCAAACACAACTTAGATGTTAAGTTCCAAACTCAAAGGGAAATATGAACATACAAGTAGACATTAATCCTTAATCACATCAGGTGAAATGAATGACATCCTTCTACATGCATCCCCTTAATTCTTTTAGAAAATAGAGCAATGCAATGGTGCCTACATGATTCATAAAAGATGTACATTGTTGGTCCTTTGTCCAAAAGCATCTCACCTTCTCTTCTAAGTGTTATACTTGTTGCAGATGAGCAAAGCAAATTCTTTTATTAAAATCCCCAGACTTAAACATGGAAGACCATGTGAATTACAAAAATAATGTAAATTTTTGATAGAGTTCTATACCAAGGACTTTGACAGCGCAGAGTAGCTTTCAGACTCTTGAAATCATGTCCTCTTATTAATCATTTATCCAAGCATTTTCTTATTTCCTCATAGATATACAGACAACTTCTAAGACTTAGCCTTTATGAATTTTTATGCTATGAATATGGTTGTGTATCAATCACTGCAATATGGTGTCTTTAACATTTTGGGAAGAAAACATAAAATGAGAACAGCTGGGGCAAGGGGATTCCTATTTGTATTTTTTGGAGGAATCTCCATACCAATATTTGTTGAGTAATACATCACCATAAGAAAGGATGTAGGGCTGACGAGCTAGCTCAGTGGTCTAAAACACCTGCTTAGGGAAGCTTAGGCAGGTGCAGGGGACCACGGTTCGATCCCTGGCACCATCAGGGCAGGCTGAGCTGGACAAGAGAAAAAAAAAAGAAAGAAAGGATGTATTTGGGTCAATTGTAGAAATTTAAATGCACCTTGAGAAAATAATGTTAAGTAAAATAAATAAGACACATAGTCCTAAAGGCAGTATGGTTTCTATTAATGACAAATCCAAAGAGTAAATTTACCAAAGAAATTAAAAAAAAATACAGAATAGGAAACAGGGAGACTGATCTTTTGCAAGTGGAAAGGGAGCCAAGAGTTGGAGAGAAGGGCCAGGTGCAGAAAGAAGGGGACATAGAAAGAACTCTGAGGGATGTAGAGATTTATCAGCCCACCACAGTGCTTAGAAACCTTAGGTACTGATAAACTTGTATTAATAAAAATAAAAATGTAAAAAAGGATTCAATCACAGAATTGTAACAAAAGAATCCCACCCTTTCAGGGAGAGTAATAGTGTGTTTGGGAAATGAGGGACAACTTGGTGATGTGGGGTGGTCGGGTATAAAGCAGGATGCACATGGGGAGCTATCATGGTGGGAGGAGGGATGAAGGGGCGAGAAGCAGGAGGTCGTCTGCGAGGACATAGCTGGTCCTGACTTAGGTCAAGCAGTGGCAGCGTCCCTTTTCCAGCTTTAAATGAGAACGAACAGCCGTCCGTAGCACACATGCATAGGTTTGCCACACTTTGTACCCATGACATAAATACCATCATTGCCACACTTCATACCTGTGACACAGATAACATTGTCGTACCTGTTTGTGAGAAGAAAAAATGAACCCAAACAAAATGATTATTTTAAGCACACACATCATGGAAATGCTGTCTATTTATATTTTAAGTCTGATAATTTGAGCCTTCATTCATGGCATAATTCCTCAGTGAAATGTGTGGCTAGACACACAACATTAGAAATCAACTTGATGGAGACCCTCTTTACTGAATATAAATGAAACAAAACAAAGCACAACCAAATGGATCAAGAAATTAACTGAGCACAATAAAACAGGAAATGAAAGAAGAAAATGTGTTAAAAATATTAATCAGTATCCTTTAAAGGTCTGAAAATATATTCATAAATTACAAGTAGAAATAAAACATAGAACTGAAATCTATCAGAGGTGAGGAAAACCTCAAAAATAGAACTAGGTTTAAATAGTCTATAAGAGTGAAAAGTCTTAAAAAATCAGGCACTTCCCAAATCAGAGTGAAAAAACAATGACTATGAGGAAGATCAAGCCACTTCTTCAAGCTTTCAATCCTCCGTATAACTCATAGAGTTAAATCATAGATTGCTATCACGGGCACTTGTGTGAAAGTGCATCTTGTGCTTGTAATTCAATTGCAGCAATATTGCCACCCATTGCAAGTGGTTCATGACCTTGCTTCCCCTGTGAGAGTTGTCAGGGGCACAATTTGTGCTTGCTGCTGCCTCTGCTACAACATGTTTTCTTTCTACCTAATCTTATAACGTGGCCAGATGGATCCCTCTGATCTTAAGTAGAGCTGCGCCCATAATAGGCCCATATTAATCTCCCTTCCTGTTTTATCTCTTTCAAGCCTGTTCTTATGATGTGAAATCATTCCTTCATTGGATTATGATATATCTTTTTTCCACCACATTAAAATGTGAATTTTACACTGGTTCTCTGTGCCTAAGAGGATCTAACAGAAATTTTCAGTTCAATGAATGAGACATAAAATTCACCTGTTACAATTTCCAAAAGGAGAATGTCAAAATGAAGTTAAAGAAATGACAAAAGATGGGGGCCTGCCCATTAGCTCAGTTGTTCAAGTGCCTGTTTAAGCAAAGCAGTCAGGCTCCTGAATGGTCAAAAAAAAAAAATGGGCAAATAGATCCAAGGTGCAAGAGCAAACACCAAGCTTGCCTGCACACTTGAGCTGCTCCGGAAAGTAGCCAGGGACAGGAATTGGGGTTATTTCCAGGAGAGAACAGAATTTGCCCTCCTATGTCTGCATAAGAAACTGAGCAGAATACTCAGAGAGAATGGCAACCATTTTGCTTGTACAGGTTTGCTTGAGAAATTCTTTATATTCTTTTCTCTGTGTACTAAAAGAGGAGCAAATAAGTTTATATCTATTGCACTGCTGCGGGATCAAACAATCTTTGGGTTATTTACAACATAAAGTAGTAATCCATCAGTGTGATAAATAAAGATTTTGAGTGGAAGACCACCATGGTGACATTAATGCTACCTAATCAAAGCAATTTTTTTCAGAATAAACTACTCAAAAGCCTTAACTGGATCTTTGTAAACTCGCTTCCAATAAATAAAATAGCAAACAGAAAACAAGCCATGTTTCTAGCCATTATATTTTTATTTTACTATAAAGAGAAATAATAA
>NW_004524762.1:2614278-2623285 GCF_000260255.1 Octodon degus | reverse complement strand
TCCAAGATTTAACTATGATTTAAAAATTGTGCTGCCACAAACATGGGTACACGTACATCACTGTGGTATGATGTTTTTAATTTTTCTTGGGCAATACCCACAAGATGAATAGCTGAATTGAATGGGATCTTTAATCCAAGATTTTTGAGGCATTTCCACACTGATTTCCACAGTGGTTGTACCAGTCCATACTCCCACCAACAATGGAGAAGGAATACATTTTCCCCGCAGCCCTGCCAGCCTTTCTAATTGGTTTATTTCTTGATGATAGCCATTCTTCCTGGGATGGGATAGAATCCCTTCCACCTCAGCAGCTCAGCATTTACCTAGCTGAATTCAATTTCTAATACCAAAAATATAAATAGCTTAACTAATATTACTTTAAAGGAAAGTAATTTTTTAAAAAAAATCAAACCTGGAATACATGAATGCATATGAACATTATAATTCATACAATTTTAGACTTACCAGGTTAATAAAAGCTCTCAGTAGCACGTTCATAAGCACCACTTTCCACGGCTCCTCGATATTATCTGGGATAGGCATATACACATAATATGCTACAAGAGCCCCCATAATTAAGAGGTACACTGACTTTCTTTCCATGCTGTGGTTTCTAAGCTTCTCTGTCCTGAGAAACCCAGAGTACAGTCTCCAGTAATGGTCTGAGTTGTCCACTTGAGGTGTCAGTATAGTACAGCCCCATCCAGGAGCTTTATTTATGTAGATTTCTCACTTCCTTCCAGACTGCCCAGAGCAATGTTAGCTGAACATCCAACAATTATCCTGTGAAATATAAAGCACAATATTCTGTGTGTCATCGGGACTTGTGCAATTCTGTCAGTTTCACATTCCTTGTCATCATCCTTCCTCTAAGCAACCATGCGTTGCATAATAATTAAAGAATAATTTTTTTATTCTTAAGACAATTATACATTCAAAGTTTACTTATTGCATAATCTTTGCTGTAAAACAATGCATTATGGAATAGAGAAAAACAGATGAACGTACTTTATAGTGTTGAGAAGGTAAAACATAAGGAAGCATTATGCTGGCCTGTATACGATTCAAATTATCATGCATTTCTGAGACAGAAATGTTGGCAGCAAGTTATGGTCATTCTTCAGGAAGGACTCTAAAAAGTATAATGCCCATAAAGAAGGCAACAATAGTGAGTATTTATTTATTATATATTCCATCAACCAGATTCTACACGAAGTGATTTGTGTATAATCTAAATAAATCTAAATATTAAATCTATGAGATCTACTTAAAGGTCTTCCACAAATGAATGATACAAGTTTTAACAAGATAAGTACTTGGTCAGAGTCCCATCACATAAGTGTTTCAGACAGGAAACTTAGAAGGCTAAAGAGCATATGGAAAACTTGGGAAAACTTTGTTTTTCTGTTTCTCTATGGTGCATGTCTTTGTGTTTGTGCTTATTTGTTTGGGTGTACATGTGTTCCAGAATGGAAACACAAAGAGGAAATAACCATCTACTTACATGGCCCAGGGTTGTTCTGGTGACACAGTAATGTATTTCCTACCACTATTTTTAACTTCCTTCCTGGCTAACACTCAGAACTTATCATTTGTTCAAGGAATTGATATTTGTATTTAATGGGAAATGAAAATGGAGGAGTGATCTAGGACTTGTGTACTCACTGCTGTGAGGCCAGTTCAGTGTTCAACTCTGATAAAGACATAAATTAAAAATGTGATTCTGTATGAGTTTTTAAAATTGACACTGTAGCACTGTCTGCAATTTTCTTTTTGTAGAACTACAGGTAATTTGTAAGGGAAGAGTTGTTCTTATTCGTATCACTGAAATCAAATGTAATGCTGCAAAGTACAAATCAGTATAATATAAAAAAACTTGTCAAGCATTTCATGAACTATATTTTAAAAAGTCCAAGAAAATGATGAAGCTTGACATGCACCTTTTACAGGCATTGTGATCAATATATATAGTGAATGTTTAAATGTGAAGAAATATTACAGTAAAGGCCGCATTGCTACTAGTCACCATCAGCATGCCGCCCTCTCTCCCAGCCCCTCCCTTCCTCCTGCCACCTTCTGATGCACATACTCTGTCCTGAGTGTCTACTAATGACATCAGGGCTGCCTGGATGTCCTGAATCATTTAACAATTTTTACCTTCCAAACCCATTTTGCCTTGGGAATGATTAAGAAATCACATGGCATCAGAGGTGAAGTAAGCTGGCATACAATCGAATTTGTTTCAAAGTTGTGTTCTGTTGCTTGGCACTGAACAGCCACATTGGCAGTGTTTTTCATCATAAGGCATGGACACTCACGAAAGAGGACTTGCAGAACTGCTCCCGAATCATGCTGCTGATTTCTGCTGGTCTATTTCTGCAGGAGCAGTTAATACTTAATTTCCTTTTCATCTCCTTTTTAATTTTTTGTAACTTTTCAAGACCAATTTTAAATATGCCTATAACTGGTAGTCTAAACAACTAATTTGAAGACAATATTTTGTAATATAACAACTATTGTTGAGTTCCTGTTATTTTGTTTAGTGAAATTCAGTGTCATTTCTAATGGTTTTTTTCCTGCTTTTTTTATTCTTTTTTTCCATGAAAACTGAAAAAAAAAAAATACTGCTCCTGGAAGTGGCCAAAATCAAAAGATATATGTGTTTGAAGCTATGGAAAATATGTTTGGGGTTACTTGAAAGGCAATATGACTTTCCCTATAATATTTATATTTTAATCTGTACATTTACAGCGTATTTTGATAATACCTTAGGCTTTGTTCACATTCACTTTGGGCATAAAAGGAAGAACATAATAACAACATTAAAAATGACTTAAAAACTCTGACCCAGTAACCTATATGTATTATGCCTGTTTGGTCACTGTTTTCTTTATTCAAATCTCCCGGCAGGATATTTACCTTATATAATATTTATACTCCTCATATAGAAATTTAAGCAAAATAATATTACTGTCAAAGTTAGGAAGTATTTTTTATTAAAGACTTGAAAATTATAAGAAAAAAAATATTTATACTCCTCAAGATGAGTCTGTTTCACATGGCATTAACTTTCTTTCATTGGCCCCTAGATATTTTTTTCTTTGTAAAGTTTGTATATTTTTTATTTTAAAGAGAAAAAAACAATAAAAATGACACAGAACTTTAAAAAATGATAGGAAATTAACAATGGTTATTTTATTACATATACTTAGATTACTAAGTATATGCATTTCAGACTGATCAAAAATATAAGCACTAACTGTTCCTTTCAATGAACTAATAGAAATTGCATGTCATTGTCTTTTACTGAAATGCCCAAGACATAAATACCTAAAACATATATAGTACATCAAGATTTCTGCTGGTTATCTGTTTACTTTTGAGGGTTTTTTGTGTTTATTAATTTTATTGAGAAACAAATAGCAATGTGACAGTTTCAAAACAGGTTAGTTGGACAGTTTCAATAATTAATACAATATATATTCTTGACTTATTAGTGGTTATTCATAGTATAAAATGCAGCCATGATATCCTGTCCAAACATTATTAATACAGATCTTTCTTCTCACTGAATTAAGAGAAAGTAGCTATATATATATATCCTATTTTATATATATTTCACTGCAAAATGGTCCTTCATCTATGTCCTCCTTTTTTGTTTAGTTTTTTTCAGAGATGAGTATTTCATGCATTTAAATATTGTAAATGTGTGAATTCAGTAAAATAAGCTAACATAGTCTAGTAGTACATAGCAGTAGTGGGTTATCCATAGGACTGGCAATGCCAGAAGTTGTTGACTTGAGCCTTTTACAGCTCAGCATATTAATATGGCTTTACTTTTTATATCTCATTTTTATGTTTTTCTGCTGGATGGCTAAGACCAAGATAAATCAAGAGCTATATAACAAGAAATGTAACTTCTGTATCTGACAAGGTCTGTCAAGTCCCCTCAGGATTTACCCTGAAACCCTATACTTCAGTTTGTAGATCCTTTGTCAGTGTCAGCCATGTGGATGAGTCACGGCCATTGCTTGACCAATTTGCTCTCTGTGAAAGGCTGAGAGAATGTTTTCTCTCTAGGTGACTCTCCTTAGGTGTAATATACATCGTCGATCACTTTCCTCTGTGGCCCCATAATCCCCTTGATCAGAAAATTTGGGACACCACTGAGTTATAGGATGTTACAGTATAGGTTCTCTTATGTCCTGAGTCCTCACTGACCTTGAATGGCTAGGGCCAAAATGTTGGCTTTCCTTGTAGCCCTTCTTTTTTCCTCTAACTTTTGGTCTGCAAACTTATGTTGTTAACCCTCCAGAAGAGAAGATTGGCCCCTAGATATTATGTTTTTACCACTGGGGAATTTCTTGAGTCATTTTGGTAAGGAACATTACAGTTGTCTTTTTTCCTTACCTGAAGAAGCTGAGAATATTAATGAATATAGCAAATGTTAGTTATATTACATAGATATGTCCTTTAATGTCCACCGTGAGGACTGATGAATTGAAACATCTCACAGTCCAAAGTGAGACAGCTCCTTTTAGAGAGCTAAATTTACTGACCAAGGACACCAACTAATATTCTTATCTTCTAATCATTGTTCTTTATTATTAACAGAAAATCAATTTCTTAAGTGTATAATTAGACTTTGGGCTTTCTATATTTTCAGAATAAAAGAGTTTTGCATTTATTTCTTTACCCATTAGCTGTATCTTTATTATTGTTTATCCTGAAAATAAGATTGTTGACATGTATTTTATTTACATAAGCATATAATCTCAAATTATTTATACAAAAATTAACACAATCAGTAATTTACAATGGAATATTTCTGCCTTAAATTGAACTACATTCCTTAGGTACTCAAGCAAGTTGTAGAAATCCATATCTGTCCTCAGTGTGATGTAATTAACCATTATGATATATAGCTACATCATTTGTTTTAATGTGTTCAATTTGAAAAATATGTCATTTAATTCTATACCAATCAGCAATGTCATTAAGGACAGGTCTGATTATAACTAAATTTAATATAGTCCTCTGTTCTTTTCTGTAACTGGATATTTATTCATTTTATTTTTGTTTATTTATTTGGTACAGAGTCTCGCTATGCAACCTGGACTCATAGTCATCCTCCTGCCTGAAGCTCCACACCACTGGGGTTACTGGCGTTCACCACCACACCTGGCTTCAGTGGCTGGCAGGGCATACCCCAGTAAGGCATGCAGTATAAGCAATCAAACCCAGGTCCTGGTGCTTGCCAGGCTGGTGCTTAGACCACTGAGCTCTCTCCCCAGCCCTGGATATTTATTAACTATGTGTTTTGTTTCTGTCTTTTTGAGACAGGGTCTCAAGATACAGTTCACACTGACCTTAAGCTCGCTCATACTCTCTGTGTCATTAAGATTCATATAGTCGTACTGCTACTATGCTAAGTTTTTCAAACAGAAGGGATTTAAAATAGAGGCCAGTGTAAGCATTACAAACTTTTAAAACTCTCAGATAATGATAATGCTGATCATTAGGAAGCAATTGGCATTCATAGAGACAGCTAAACAGAAAACAAAAGGCGTTGACTCAGAATCCAGGTGCACAGAAGGCGTGTTGCACATCTGGATGCTCAGACCTTTCACAAAGAGCATGGTGGACAGAGTGTGGATGAACTGGGTCACCACTGAGCAGCCTGGTCTCCTGCTGGATGTGGGAAAAAGTGCTGAACTAGTAGGCTCTGTGAATATCGTAAGGGCTTAGAGAAACCAGATACGTGGAATGGAACCCTTCTTTTTTGTCTTCGTGTATCTTGCTGATACCAACAATTACCATGAATTAACCAAGAAGTAGAGGCTAAAAAGGTTGAGAAAACACAATTAATAGATATGCATCACTAGCCTGAAAGAGAAGAGCATGGAAAGTTCAATTATAATTAGATCTGTAACAAAAATATTGCTGACCATTAGATAAATTAATTTAAACTACATATTTTTGCAAATTGAATACATTAAATCAAATGAACCTAACTATGTATCACATTGTTACATCACACAGAAAGTACATATCAATTTCTACACTTTTCTTAAGTATCTGCTTCAGGTGGCTCAATTGAAGGCAGAAATATTCCACGATAAAATTAATTTTGGTATTGATATTTTGGGATATATTTTTGTGTAAATATCAATAATGTCAGTAATCACATTTTCAAGATATAAGAATTATAAATGCATAGCCAGTGGATAAGGACATAAGTACACACAAAAATGCTCTTGTTTTGAAAATAATAGATAGAAAAATGTCTAACTGCATATTTCAGAAATGATATTTCATTCATAATAAAGAACAATCATTAGAAAATAAGATTATTCATGATGTGCTTCAGGTCAATCAATTAAAATCCCTGAAAGCAGCTGCATCATTTCTAGATTACAGAAAGTGTCAATTCATCATGTCATTCATTATGAAAATAAAAGGACATAGCCATGTAACATAACTAATGTTCACTATAATTATTACTGTTGACAGTTTATTCACCTAATGAAATGAGACAGTACAGGAAAGTTCTTTTAGCTTTGAGGAAGAGCAAGAATTCACATGGCGTAAAATCCACTGAATTAGATCAATAAAGAACACAATGAACGGTTTTTTTCAAGCCTTCTTTTGCAATGGATAGCAATGGGCAGAAGGGCTCATGGGGTTTTTGATCACCAGTCAGTAAGACACTTAGGAGAGGACTTCCAGAATGATGGGAGAAGTACATGTGAAAGAAGGCACGGAACTCCTCGTGTAAACGTATAATGTCTAGGGGCCAAAGAGAGCGATTCAATGGCAAGTAAAATAAATTAAATGCATTTTAGAGTTTGTAAATATTACATATGGCAAATATCAGTACAGGAGATTTGAATACAGCTAATACCAGAGTAATCAAGCTAGCATAATCCTGATCACAGGCCAGTAAACATTGTCTTTGGCTCAGATAGAAGATGATCACTAGTTTGTTTACTGTGTGACATCATACTTAATTTTGTTATGCTATTGCTTTATGTACACAATAAAATATGCAAGACAAAACATGTGGTATCACCAAAATGTATGGTGAATATACATTTCAGAGTAAAATACGCATTGCCCTACAAATAAAACAATACTCCCCAACATACCCTCCCATACTTAAACACACTTATCCCATCATTTTTGCCACTTTCTGAAGCACTTCTGAAAGTCCTCTCATGTGTGTTTTGATGACTTGTGATCAAAAATAATGTGAATGCTGCTGTCAACTACTATCCAATGGAAATTCAGCCTTGAGAAAACATTACATTGTGTCCCTACTTGATCTGATTCAGTAGATCTGAAACCATGCAACTTCTAGCTCATCTTTAAAGTCAAAATGATCAGGACAGTGAATAGTCTTAAGTTGATTCTCAACACACAAGCAGTCCTAGCATAGCAGCTAGAGAGTAAGGGAAATAACTTCCAGAATTGCTTCAGAAGGGATAAGTGTTTGAACAGAGGGGAGTGGTTTGAGGGGAATTAATACTGACATGTGTTTCACTGTAGTATGTTTGTACCTTTAAATCTTCACCACATATTTTAGTCACAACTCCTACCCAAAGTGTGACTCAAGAGTTATCATTTTCTTAGAATGCTTTTTAAAAATATATAGCTCATGAAATGCTTAAAAACAAATTATTTTTTTCTTTTTGCATCACAATGTTTACCAAAGTTGCAACAGCATTATATATGATTTCAGCAACAGAAATGAAAACAATATTTGTACATGAAACCACTTATGATTATGCAAGTAAACAAATCAGAGTCAGTCTTCAGTCAAACTCGAGAATTAATACAAGGTTATATTTTTAATATCTATTCTTTGTAGTAATGGTCCCTAAACTGGTCTGGCAGCAGTGAGTATTCACAAGTCCTAGATTCTTCCTTAACTTTCCTACTATAGAAAACCAGACAAATGGTTGACTCTGGGTATCAGTGAAGAAAGACTTAAGAATTTAGAAATAATGGCAGAAAAGCCACTACAGTATAATGAGAACTAAACTCCAGCATATAAAAAGTGATTGATTGCTGCCTGTTTTTACATTCTAGAGAACACACACACACACACACACACACACACACATACACACACACACACACACACACAAACAGACCCCGACTAGGTCATGTAGAAACAATTTTTTTTTACTACTTATTTTTAAAATAATATTCTTACCTATGTAATGTTTTCTGGCTATAGCACTTAATTATATGAACTTGGCCAAGTACTTAATCTGTTAAAATTCACTTAGTTCATTGATGGAAGAATTATAGTAGAAATATACAAGGCTTCATCATTGAATTCATTTAGTTCATATACAAAATCACTTATGATAGAGCAAGGTATATAGAAAAAGGTTCCTAACAAATATTCACTACTATTAATTCCTTCACTAGCATTATGAAAAAGCAAACAAAAATCTGCTGGTGATGAATGGCCACTCAATGTATATTTTGTGTGTTTGTTATCAAGAGTCATACAGTGATGTTGCTATCATGCTATTTTTTTCAAACATAATGGATCTCATGTGGATAAAGACCTGCCAAAATTTATAAACAAATCCCATCCGGGTATTGATTAGTTTAAGAAGAACTTAACATTCATAGGAATGGATGATAAAAAAAGAACACCTTAATTTTCCAGCATATTTTTTAATTTTTAATTTTGATATACTACAAGTTGATACTAACAAAGAAAATATAAAAACACCAAATTTATATAAACAAATTTCATAACAAAATAATTGAAGAATATCTATCTACCTATCTATCTGTATTGTGTATTATGATCTGTAAGAAGGCCAATTACAAGTCATAATCAAAGGAAAATATTCTTTCTTTTTTTTTAAGTTTTATTGATAAACATATCGCAATGAGACAGTTTCAAATCCAATCGAAAGTACAGTTTCAACAAATAATACACTGCATACATTCTTCTCAGTGGTTAATTGCAGTACAAGAT
>NW_004524762.1:2593321-2604303 GCF_000260255.1 Octodon degus | reverse complement strand
ATGTTGGCTGCATGTTTATCATAGATGACTTTTATCAGGTTGAGATAAAGACCATTTATTCCAGTTGAAGTAAAGACTATCTATTTTAAATTTGTTTAGGTTTTTTTTTTTTTAATCATGAATGAGTGTTGGACTCTGTCGGAAGTTTTTCTTGGGCCTGGGGAGATAGCTCAGTAGAATACGCACTTGCCTGGCAAACGCAGAGTCCTGAGTTCAATGCCTAGTACAGCAAAAAATAAATAAATAAATAAATAAATAAATAAAGCAAGCTTTTTTTCATCTGTTGAGATGACTGTGTGATTTTTGTCTTTGGCTCTATTGACATAGTGTATTACATTTATGGCTTTGTGTATATTAAGCCATCTCTGCATTCCTGGAATAAATCCCACTTGGTCGTGATATACAATCTTTTTGATTATTTGTTACATTCTGTTTGCTAGTATTTTATTGAGGACTTTTGCATCTATGTTCACTAGGGAGACTGGCCTACGGTTCTCTTTTTTGATTGGGTCTTTCTCTGGATTTGGTGGCAGGGTAATACTTGCCTCCATGAATGAGTTTGCTGCGGCATGATATTCTCAGTTTTTCTGGGAAAATACCCAGGAGAGAAATAGCTGAGTTGAGTGGGACCTCCAGCACTAGTTGTTTGAGTAATCGCCACACTGATTTCCACAGTGGTTGCATCTACATCATCTTGAACACAAATATTATAATGATCCTGAAAATCCAGAGAATATCACGTGGGTCTAACACACTGTCTTTATAATTTACTATAGATGTTAAATATTGCTAAATAATGCTAAAATATTCAAATTTAATAATTCTGGAAGGAGGTTTTGGTCCAGGTTCTTGAGTTTATGAAATAAGGACTCCAAAAATAAGTTCCTGTAGTTTTGTTACCTTCCTTAAAGGAAATAATGCTATTTGGGGATCTAACTTTAACCTTGGATACAATGTACTGCACTGGTCAAGTGAGCCAACAAATTAGGGTCCTGAATTGGAAAGGCAGACAAAAAAATGAAAAAATAAAAGAATTGGCAGACTTCGAAATTTTCTCTACCTCTGGGGTATTTCTACACAGGGAAATGGTGATTAAAGAGTGTTTATCATAATGAAATGTTTGAAGTATGTGAAATATCTGTTAGGAAACCTGATGAACTTAAAGTTTGGCACACAGCCATTTATCTTCTTTTGAAAACACTGTTTAATGCATACAGAGCATGATCACATGGAGTTTTTTGATACGATCATCTTTTATTTGAAATATTATGGGGCCGGGGAAATGGCTCAGTAGAATAAGCACTTCCCTGGCAAGTGCAAGGGTCTGAGTTCAACCAGCGTTTCAGCCAAATAAATAAATAAATAGATAAATAAAATATTACTGCACTCCTTGATATCAAGGACTAGTTTGTTTATGGTGTTGAATTTTTATTTCTTGCCTTCTAAATGGCTCAGGTGATATGAGAACTCATCACATGCCAATCCTAAATGCATTACGAAATGATTCTAAGACTTCTTTTATCTATAAGGCAGTGGAACATTCACCCCTAAAATAGATTAGCAAGGTATTTATATATCTATATCAATGATCAGATGTCACTTCCCAATTCATTCGTACAAGGAGTCAAGGTTTATGTGAGGACCACCATTTAGAGTTCTCTGTCACTTCCAGATGAGACTTCATTATGCTAAACAAAATTGACTTACAGGGCCGGCTAAATAGCTCAGTGGATTAAAGCACCTGCTTAGGCTGAGCTCAGGGACTGGAGTTTGATCCCCGGCCAGCCCTTCCGGCCCCACCCCAGGGTGCACTGAGGTGGCGACTGAAACTGGGCGTGGTGGCGCGCACCTGTAATCCCAGCACTTGGGAGGCTGAACACAGGAAGATCACAAGAGTCTGATCTACATAATGAGACCCTGTAGACCTTGTACTAAATACATTTAAAAAATTGAAGTATAGTATTTATAAAAGTATTAGTTGAGCCTGTATATTTCTTTGAGAATTAAAGGTTGCTGAATTATGATGGTGCTCACTAGAAATTTCAACTTAAAGGCAGTGTAATTTTGAAATGATGATATGCTATGTCTTCACTGTTCAAATATTTTAAGTTTTTCTTAGTAGATGCACTTGTGTGGTAAAAGCATCCAGGAATAGTTGATGTTTTATGTAACGCCTTTTATCATATTTATGTTTTCAAAACTCTGTCTCTATTTTCTTGTGTATATTTTCTCATGACTTCTCATCAGTAGCCTCCACGTCCTGGGAGTCTGTTCATAGATTCCATCTTCAAGATCTCAGCACTCACAGTGCTGTTGTATTCTTATTCTGAGGAATTCAGCTACTGCTGTCATTTTATCCTCTCATATGTGAGCTCCAAATGATGCAGTGAGCCAAAGATATTTTAGGTTAGACAATTTGTTTTTCATCTCTCCCTTCTTAAGAAAATTTAGACTTACAAAACTATATCTGTAATAAATTACAGCATATGAACTGAAGGTATCTTGAGAAGTGTCACCTTTCATCTGTATTTGTATCTGAGTATGTCCAAGGTCTTCCAGGGGAAAGGTAAGTGAGTCAAATAAGATTGTGCCTTAAAAATTTAAATTGATATTGGTTGAAACCCAGTTATTACTCAGGAGCACAGAGGAATTGGGCTATGTAATTTCAGTCTTCATGGGAGACTTCATCCTCCACCTCTCCTCAAAGAGAATGTATGTGGGAATACTAATGAGACTCATAAAAATGGGAAATCATTATGTAATTCATGGTTTGCAAGCACATTATAATTGATATACCTTCATACACTGTGTTTTTAAACTTTACATTGAATTACATAACAAGTACTTGGTGGGACATAGTGGAAGTGTTTTCTTAATAATGGAATCTCTGCAATCCTCTGGGATATATGATATAAAAGAGGTGGATGATGTAAAAGGAATGATGTAAATGAATTTCTTAATCCATGAAATATAGACTATTGCTCATTTTATCACATCCAAATATAGTACACATATATTTAAGCCAATGTTCATTTATAATAGTGGATGTTAATTTCTTTGGTATCGTTAATCCAAACTTGCTAAAATAGATCATATGTGATTTTATTGGCCATAGTAGTGACATACATTTATTTATTTATTTATTTACTTACTTACTTACTATGTTTGGTACAGGGTATCACTACACAGCTGGGACTTGTAGTGATCCTCTTGTCTTCAGCCTCCCCAGCTCTGGGATTACAGGCATGCACCACCATTCTCTGGGCAGTCTCAGCACAGTGGGGCGGGGAGCAGCCTGTGGTGCTAGTGATTGAGCCCTCGTGCCTGCACTTGCCTAAGCAGAAGCTTAGTCAATTGAGCTATCTCTCCAGCCCTAATAGTGACTTTTAACCTTTTTAACTCTTTATAATCCTTTGGGGATTAAAAAACAGAAAATAGTAGAATAAGCACTTGCCTGGCAAGTGCAAAGGCCTGAGTTCAATCCCCAATTCTGCCCATATATATATATGAAGTAGATGACTTAACAAACAGTATGACAGTTAAGTGACATATATATAGTCAATCTTATTATTGTAAGAGCGTAAATATTCATAAAAATACAGTCAAGCAAAACTTTAAAAATGACAATTTCTAATAGTGAACAATTAATGAATGAAAAGTAACCTATCTTTCTGTATCTGCTTGTTATCTGCTTGTGATTAAATACCCAAACCATTGTCATCCATCAATTCTAAATTTAGCAGTGGGAAGAATGACTCTTCAGAACTATTTGTTTGGAACTTGCAATGTGCAAGATATATTCCATGATGGACCCTAGTTGTACTTTTTTTGTTGTACCAAACTTGGGACCTTGTGCTTACCAGGCAGGCACTTACACCACTGAGCCATATCCTTATCCCCCTCCCAGATTTATCTTAAAGGGTTATTTGCTCAATAGTAACATTTTCAAACAAAATGTCAAAAGAAGTGAGGGAAGGAGAAAGAGAGAAGGAGAGACAAGAGGAGAGAGAGAGAGAGAGGAAGAAGAAGAAGGAGGAGGAGGAGGAGGAGGAGGAGTTCATGTAGAAGTTCATGTGAGCTACTGGAGCAAAGATAAATGCTTACAGTGGCTTACTCATGGAGTTTGCTTTAGCTTGTTGGTAGAGCCCTCAATTGTTAGGCAAGTACCTTCTGAAAGCAGCATTTAGGGGAAATTTAGATTTTTAAGAAGCCCTTCTCCTGACTCTTATCACAGGAATACATGTGCATACTGGGTCTTTCCTGTCTTGTGGCACTATTTTCCGGGCTTTCATATAATGCCTCCATCTTGGTGCTGAGCACTTCAACCTGTGTAGGAAAAATTATAGTCTTTGATTGGAAAACATGTAAGAACTGATATTTAAGATAAAATATAAAAATTTTTAAAAATATGTATGTGGTATAGAGGTTTGGACTGATAGTAGCCTCCTATCTCAGCCTCCCCAGCACTGGGATTAAAGCATGCACTACCATGGTGTTGGTGGCCAGCACAGTGTGACATTGGCACAGCATGTGGTACCAGGGATCAAGCCTGGGTCCTTGTGCTTGCCAGGCAGGAGTTTAGACTGCCAAGCTATTTCCCCAGCCCAAAACATAATAATTTTTCTTCCTTCTTTCTTTTTTTTAACCTTTTCCCTCATCTCAGTTGTTCTTTCCTTTTGAGCAATTTTCTTCCCTTTCACAGTGTATATTGTACCTTTCAGATTTTGTTTATTCTTTCAGTTTCTTACATGAGGGAGACAATATGATGTTTACATAAGCAGGTCTGATTTATTTCACTTATGAGTATGGTCTCTGGTTGCATCCATTTACCTATAAAAGCCTCACATTTATCTTTCTTTATATCGGAGTAACACTCCTTTGCATAATCTGGTAATCTGAACAACTTCTTTGACGATAACAATATGCAATACAACAACCAGTGTTGATTTCCTATCATCTTCTTGTGGAACTGTGTATCATTTTAATTTTTTTTCTTTAAAATAAAAAACTTAAAAAATAATACTTTTGAATTCAATACTAATAGTACAAGAATTTTACTAATTAATTAATTTTTTGATTATTTGCTTGTTTGTTTTTAGTTTAGGTCTCACTATGTAGCTCAAGCTCCTGTCCCTGAACTCACTACATGGCTCAGACCCACCTTGACCTCACACATATTCATGGCCTCCTGAGTACTGGAATTATGGGTGCATACAAGAGTGACTGGCTCAATACATCAGTCTTAAAATGCTACTATCATAAATGAAAAATACTTATAGAAATCATAAAGAATGAGATAATCAGACTTGGATGATTTGGAAAGTGAAGCCAAAAGGATTATCCAATGGAGTAGAAATGAAACAAGAGAGAGGTATAAAAGAAGAACTCATTAGTTATTAGAGTAGGTTCATGGAGGGGGAAGTGAATTTACTAATACTGGGAAGAATTGAGAACAAGTTGATAATGATTATATTTCATTGAGCATTATAGTTTTCAAGTTGTACATAGGTTTTATTGGTTACCCAAGTAAAGGAAGCACTTGGGATATATAAACTAAAAAGCAATATCCAAATACAGAGATGGTAAGTAAATTCATCATAAAAGTCATGTAAGGGGAAAGATCATACCATGTCTGTAGCAGGTGGATTAAACTGCAGTGAATATTGCTATTTAGTGTCATCTGTAAGAAAGACAATGAAAGAGCGTTATGGTGTGCAGTCATTCCAATGAATTCACAGGTTCTGGCACCATGCGATGCCTCACTTGGCCCCCTTTCAATTTTATTAAAGAGTTTTGGGTTATTGACATTGAGTCTTGTCTAAAATGTTTGTAGAATTCAGCAGGACCTGAGCTCATTTTTGGTGGTAGGTTTTTAATTGCATTTTCAATTTCATTGAAATATTTCATTGATAATATGCCCGGGATAATTTCAATTCCTTTTCATTTACTTAAGCATGCTCTATATGCTAGTATATGGTCGAGTTTAGAGAAAATCCTGTGTGCAGCTGAGAATATGTATTCTGATGTTGTTGGGTAGAACACTTTGTGAAGTTCTGCTCTGTCCATTTGTTCACCCAGTTGGTTTCAGGTCTGCTTTTGCTAATTTTTTTGTCTACTCAATTTATCTCTTGGTTAAAGTCCCCCATTACAATTGTTTTTGTTTTTTTAACTTTTATTATTTCTATTAAAATTTGACTTATGTAGTTGGGGGTTCCTGCATTTGGTATTTATTGATTGATTGTTTGATTGATAACCTTGCTTTTATTTGCATAACTCCTACATGCAGTACTGTAATGTGTAACAGAAAATAAAACCACAGTACTCTGAAGTGCAGTAAGCAGATATTACAGTACTCTATAAACATGGTGTACTGTACAGAAAACAGCATTGAGATTCTATAAACAAAATGCACATAAGTGTACAAAGAAGAAGAATGACAGCTGTGTTACTAGTCCCAGAGGTCGATTGTAAGTCTGAACACTCATTAATCAGGTAAGTCATTAAATGCAGCATATCTGCATCAGCCATCATTCTATCAACATAATTCTACTAAAATGATGTGATTTTCTTAAGAACACATGGAGTCTATTAACCTAACCTTTAAAATAAAACACAGTGGTTGCCAACAAATCATTGCATTGGCTGGGTTCAGGCAATATAGATTCTTTCCATGTGAGAATAGGTATGGGTGATAATTATTTAGAAAAACTATTTATGTTTGTGGGCCGGACAAATAGCTCAGGGAATGCTTGCTAGGCAGGAGTGTAAGGCAAAAATTGAACACATAAGACAATCATAAGCCCAGAACAGCAGTCATAATTATTTTTTCAGGCCTTTCTTGTGGTTTAGAAGTGTATAGATAACCCCTGAAAAAACATGTGCACTCATATGATAGGAGACATTTCTACTTATCAGAAAGTTTCAATGGTAACATTTCTTCTAAAAAGTTTGTTTATACTCAAAAAAATTACTTAGCTCCAAATGAATAAGTTATATTATCACCAGAGGAACTGGTGGAAGCAAACAGACTTTAAGAGTGAGCCCAATATAAATTGTGCACTGATAAATTTATCTGGCTTTTGGCACACCTGATCTACCTGTCTCAGATGTGAGCAATGGGTCTCATCAGACCATGCTCCAAATCTCTCACTTCTAGATATAAACAGGTAAACCAGCTATATTTTGCCTTAGTATCAAAGAAATGTTGGTAGTTTACTTTTCCCCAGTATCAGAGATTTTAAAAACAAGACATACTTTGAACACATTTGTCTTTTCATAAAATTCTGTGTTTACTTGCTTGACATACTTAGTGAATGTGCCTAAATACACTAGGCCACAGGCACACTTTTGTTTAATGATGGAATTCTGCTTCTGCTAGTAGGTTGGCAAATGAGTTGGTTGCTAAGTGAAGAATTGTATACAATATATACATTAGGATATTCAGAGAAAATAAATGGCTGAAGGAAAATCCAACTTGTTGACTTTCTTTCTACTTATGTAACTCTTACAGGCAGCACTGCAATGTGTAACAACATAAAAAGACAGGACTATACTGTGTGGTACAATCGTGAAAGTATAGTACTATATAAACAAGCTGTCCTGTACAAAAAAGACAGCGAAGCTCTATCAACAAGATGTAAACAGCTGTACAAAAAGAAGCGACCAGCTGTGGTGGTGTACACCAGTAATCCCAATGCTTGGAAGGTTAAGATAGGGCATTTAACCTCAGTTTGAGGTCAGCCTGAGCTACATAAGCAAGTTCACGGCAGTCTGAACTTCACAGCAGGAAGAACTTGTCTCAAAAAAAGAAAAAAAAGAAAGTCATTGGCTAATGTTAGCCATTCTTTCGGTGGTGAGACTGAATCTTAGTGTTGTTTTAATTTGCATTTCTCAAACAACCAATGATGTTGAGCAATTTTTCATATATTTACTTGCCATTTGTATTTCTTCCTCTGAGAAATGCATATTCATCTATGATACCCCATTTTTGGATTGGGTCTTTGAATTTGAGGGGCCTGATTTTTAAAATTTGTTACATGTTCTAGATACAAGACCTGTGTCAGAGGGGCGTTGGCCATAATTTTTTTTCCAAGTTTGTAGGTTTTCTGTTTACTCTGTTGAAGATTTGCTTTGAAGTGCAGAAACTTTTCAAAAAGATGAATGAGAAGCCCAGTGAGTGTGTGGGAGAGCTTCCACACTCCCCTGCGCCCACTGGAACTCTCCAGACCAAGCCCAGGTGTACCACATGAGTGAGGCCTTCCGCCTTGCTCTCTGGTCCCCTCTACCCTTATGGAGCCAGCCCAAGCCCACCATGCGAGAACTTCCACTGCACTCTCTGGACCCCTCCAGACCCAGCCTAAGCCCAGGCCCAGAGAGTGTGTGGGAGAGCTTCCACACACCGCTGCTCTGGCTGGACCCCTCAAGACCCAGGCCAGGCCTGGCATAGAGGTGTGGGGTGAAACTGCACCTGAAGTCCCTGCAGAGAGACTAGTGGCCAGAACCACCCAACTAACCCAGGAGCAGAACATCTTGCCAGAGAGGCACAACAGATTCACTTCCAAGGGCTGCAATAGGAAGGAGCTGAACAGAACAGCCACTCCCAAGCCAGGCACAAATGGATGAACTCAAACTTAGGAGATCTGCACCCAAACTTCAATAGGCGCTAAGGTTATAATTGCACCAAAGCTCTACACCAAAGGAGTGGACAGTCATACAAAAGGACAAAGAGAAGGAGCAAAATGCAATCTCAGGCCACAAGCCCACCCAAAACAAGAGGAGAGAACACTAGCACAGATGAAATTGGGAATCACACAGCTGAAATGTCTAAATGAATAGCATCTGAACTAAAGAAGCAACTGCAGAAAGGTATAGAGGAACTCAGATCAAAAATAATCTCTAAAATAACAAAAAGAAATCTCTGAATTAATAGCATCTGAAGTAAAGAATCAAATGCAAAAACATATAGAGGAAATCAGATCAGAAATGATCTCTGCTGTAAAAGAATTAATAACTGTTTCTCAAGAAGACAATGATAAAAAAATAGAGAAGATTAGAAAAACAAAGGATTCCTTGATTGAGGAATACAGGAAAGAAACAAATCACATGAAGCAGAGTCAAAGAGATATAAAGGAACTTAAAATCTCAATCAAAAGCTTGTAAAACTGTTTGAGTGAAAGTGAAGACAGAGTTTCAGATCTTGAGACGCCATCACAGCTAGTGAAAAGGCAGGAAAAATCTCTTAAAAGCAACTAGGATGGAGGAAAAAAAATTCATCACCTGCAAGACAATGCAAAGATGAACAACATGAGACTAATAGGCAATGAGAAAGAAGGAGTCAGTACAAATGATATAAAAAGAATATGGGCAGAAGTAATAGCAAAAAAATCCCAAATATGAGGAAACAATCTGACACTCAGGTAACCGAAGCATACAGAACACCAAATAACTTCAACCCAATTAAGAATACACCAAGACATATAATAGTCATGAGTCTAGAAATCCAGCACAAGAACAATATACTGAAAGCTGCTAGCAAAAAGAAACAGATCATATTTAAAGGAAAACCCATCAGAATTATGGCAGACTTCTCTTCACAAACTGTTAAGTCAAGAAGATAATGGAACAGAGTACTTCAAGTCTTCTATGAAAACAAATTCCAGCCTCAAGTACTATACACTGCAAAACTCTCTTTCAAGGTTAATGGAGAAGTGAAATACTTCCATGACAAAGCACAATTAAATAATTTCATGATGACAAAGCCAACCCTACATAGACTACTAAAAGATGTGCTAGAGAGAGACCACAATGATCAGAAATCCACGAATAAGAACAGAAGGAATTCACTAAATAGAGAAAACAAACACAGGAGAAAAAACCAAGCCAAGAATGATCAAACAAAATAAAAAAGGCCACTATATACTGGTTAGGGGAAAAATTCAAGAGGAAGGGGTAACAGTCATAAATATGTATGCACCAAACAGGGGAGCACCCAACTTTATAAGACAAATCTTAAGGGACATTAAAAATCTAATATCCAATGCCACAATCTTAATGGGAGAACTTAACACCCCCTTATCCCAAAAAGATAGGTCAAGCAGACAGAAAATTAGCAAAGAAGTAGCAAACTGAACCAAAACTTGGAACAAATGGACTTAGTGGACGCATAAAGAGTGTTGCAACCAAAGAACTAGCTTTTCTTTGAAAGGTTAAATAAAATTGGTATGCCCCTAGCTAACTTCATCAAAAAGAAGAAAGAAAAAAATTCAAATATAAGCAAGAATGAGTGGAAATTACCACAGAACCAGTGGAAATTCAGAAGTTTATGCATAACTACTTTGAGAATCCTTACTCTCACACAATAGAAAACACAGAAGAAATGGACAGATCCTTGCAAGGGTAAAAATTATTCAGACTGAATCAAGAAGATATAACAACTCTCAATCACCCAATAACAGCCATAAAAATACAAAATGTAATTTTAAAAAAACCTGACAAAGAAAAGTCCAGGTCCTGATGGATTCACAGTTGAATTCTATAAGAAATTTATAGAAATTCTATAAGAAGATGTAATCCTCATATTTTATCCTTAACAATTCTTTAGTATCATGAAAACTTTTTCTTAGTTCAATTGTTTTGAAACATTTAATTTTTAATTAATTAGTATTTAATTTTCTGAATATTACTTAATATTTGATTTACAATCTACTTAAAAGACATGGTATGATATTTTCTCCTAGTATTAGAAACTTTAAAAACTATATTTCTATTTTGTATTACTTTATATTACTTCTTTCTTATCTTTTACACACACACATATAACTGTATATGAAAAACATGTGTATAACCCAACATGATTGATAGTTTCATAGAAATCTTTAATGACCTTTTAGATGGATTCATCTAATATATTTTACATAGTCCTGCATAACTCATTTTGAGAGCTCTTTATTCTTCATCTAGGAGTATACAGCAACTTCTTTTTT
>NW_004524762.1:2577325-2584464 GCF_000260255.1 Octodon degus | reverse complement strand
TATGGCTAGTATTTTTTATGTACATGTTTTAATGATTTTTTTCTTTACGATAAGCTTTGGACAATTTCATTTATGTGTATCTGATATGATTTTATTCAAATTTCTCATGCAAAAGGTTCATTTTTCTTGGAAATGTGGTGTTATAAGTTCAACTAAATTCAGAAATTTTAAAACTTTAAATATTTTCTGCTTCTTTTTACTTTGAGGATTCTAATTATATGAATATAAGTTTCTTGATTTTGACACAGTGAACTATTATATGACTGATCTGTAAATTTTTCTTCATTAGTTTTTGACAATTTTTATTGTTATATTCATTTAAGTTTGTAAATAATTTATTTACAATGTGCAATCTATAAAAAATCATAATAAAGCCATGAAAATAGAAAAATAAAATGAAAAAAATCATGTTTCTCCACCTATGTAATACTTTTCCTTATTTAATGAGATAAAACTGAGGAGAAAATTTCTTCTATGTGTAATTACCTTACTAAAGCACACCAGGACATTTCTATAACATTCTATTCAATGTTAGAACCAACAAGTTTAATAATTCATTTACGTATTTACTGTGTAACTGGAACTCCTCCAGGAATCTTGGAGTGATCTCAGAACAGATAAAATTCTCCCTAGAGCCTAAATTCTAATGGATGCAATTTCTAGTCTATTGTTCCATAAGTTAATTGAACAGTGCCCAAAAGGAGACAAATAGAGGAGATAATGGTTATTTGTAAATGTGTAAATCAGATATTGACACACTGGAAAAAAGTCTCAGTACAAGTCATGTTACAGAGAAACGTCACTTGAGTCTCAGAGTACTCAATATCCACTAGCTGCTCCACCACTCACCAATATAAATCACCTCAGGGAATGAAGATTGAGCTATATTATGTACTCTGAACTCTTTAACAAAAAAGAAGAAATGTTGCAATTGTTATATTAATCCATATATGTCAAATAATATGAGAAATTGGTAGAAAAAAAGTGTTAGTAAAGCAAACAATGTCTCTGAGATGAGATGAATATCTGGTGCTGAAAGAATGACCAGGAGGTGATGACAGATCATTGGTTTGTGTGGACTGTGTTTGAGGAACACAGACTTATGTCGTGCGTAGAACAACAAGTATTAATATCTGATTTACACCATTACTTGTAACTTTGACTATTCTGATCTCATATTTCCTCTATTTGTCTCTTTAAGGAACACTGTATTATTCACTTATGAATCAATAGACTAGTGATTACCTCCAATAGAATTTAAGGTCAAAGAAGAATTGTTTCCTCTAAGATCATTCCAATATTCCTGGGGAAGTTCTGGGCTAACAGTAAGTACATGAATGAATGAATGAATGAATGAATGAATGAATGAATGAATGAACATGTTGGATCTAACATTGAATGGAATGTCACAGAAATGCTTTGGTATGCTTTAGTTATGTAACTGAACAAATTGGAAGATTTTCCACTAGGCTATATGTAGTTAAATAATTAAAGTTTCACACATAGATGGAAAAACATGATTTGAAGCTTTGAGAAATGATAAAATTTGCCAGAGTCAAGGCAAAGCAAGACCAAGAAACAGTGTCTCCTCCGCACAAAGCGCAACATAAAACCTGTGTAAAACATTTGCATACCACTCCAGTGACAGCTATCTTTCAAAGAAGTCACCTAGCAACACCTCCAAAACACCAGCCACCACCATGGATATGAAACACAGACTTCCTTAGTGCATCTGATTTTATGTTTGGCACTTACATATTGACAGACTCATTTGTTGAATTTTGTCTCTGTCACTGTGTCTTTTTCATCTGATGTTGGCCCGACATCTTATAGGCCACAGTTAGTGCAAGTAAACCAGTAAGATGGTAAAGTCCAAAAAAGCAGAACAAATGTAGGTTAACAATCAAATTCACATCCCCTTAGAACTCAAGATCCAAATTCAGAGACATTTATGAATATATGAATATACATTAATCCTTACATAGGTGAAATAAAATAATCAGAAAACTCATGCATAAATCCCTTTTAGCCTTCCATATTTTTTAATTATAAATATTGACCTTTATTTACTGTGGTAAAGTCTTTAGTTTTGGCTACAAAGTAATATAATAATTTTGTCCTGAACACTCAGGGTCGGCACATCCCCACCATATTTACTGCCAGTTCAGGTGCCCAGAGGCTGTGCAAGGACAGCCAGAGAATTCTCTACTGCTTCCCCCAGCTGGCTGAGTTAGTAAACATATGCTTGTAAAGCTAAGGACAGCATTGAGGACAGAAACTGGTCCTTTTTTATACATGTATTAAGATAACAAATCCCTTTTAAAATATATATGTTTAAGATAAAAGTGTTTTATGAAGTGTTTGTTTAAAAGATGAAAATAATTTCTTATTCCACAAACTGTCAGATTCTGATGTAAAAGTCTAGATTTTTCCAGAAATGAACAAGACAACTCCTTTTCCCAAGAACCTTGGTATTATGTGTGCAAATAAACTGTTATAAAGTAATACGCATAGTGTCAGTCACATCCGAAGCAGGTGATTTGACACCAACCAACAGATGATTGTCCTCTAAAGGTGGGTGATCAGGACTTTCCATGTGAACTTAATCAAATAATAATGATAATAATAATATCTCTCTCGCAAGTGGAGGTACCAGTATATTTTGTTATCCTGATGATGAAAAGACTCTTGTTGATTCAGGGAGGAGTGACTGTAAAGCTGATTGCACAAATGGAGACACAGGGGAGAGTCAAGAAATGGGTGGAGAGAAAGGGAAGTTCAGTCTGTGTTGAGTGCAGAATTGTGCTGTCGGCATTAGGAGACTCCATCTCACTGATACGACCCTTTCATCCTGTGGGAGAAGTATTGCTACTGCAGTTACTTGAAGGATGAAGAAAAGGAGCACCGGGAAATAATTAATTCAAACATACACCTACAAATGATTTTCTTTTTTTTTTTTTTTTTGGCAGAACCAGGGATTGAACTCAGGCCCTTGCGCTTGCCAGGGAAGCACTTATTTCACTGAGCCATTTCCCTGGCCCCTGATTTTCTAAGACTTGATTCTGGTTTTAGATTATTTTTCACAATATCAGACAGCAAAGCAATGCTTCTATCATGACATAAATGTATCTGGTGATACAATTCTTCACTATCCTATGTGACTATACACTCAAAAATTAAACAAAAATTAGACAGAAGCCAGCAAAATTAGCCATATGCAGGCCAACTAAATCAAGAGCATTGCCCTCAACAAAGAGAAATCATTCACAAATAAGAAACTATGTTAAATTTTTAACTTTCAAATCAAAGACAATTAAATAAATAATTTGCATTCATGGAAAAACTCAATGCTGCTCAGATGTCAGTTCTTCCCAACTTGATCTACGTATTCCACACAAACCAAATCAAAAGTACAAGTTATTTTATGGGATTTTGACAAACTGCCTCCAAAATTTATATAGAGAAGCAGAAGAGCCATAAACTCTAGCACAATACTGAAGAATAAGTTGAAGGGATAACAGTATTCCACTTCAACACTGACTATAAAGCTAATAATACTGTGTGATGGTAGCAAAAAGAATAGACAAGGATCACTAGATCAGAACAGAAAGCCCAGAAATAGACCCACACAGGTGTAGACAACTCACCTTTGACAAAGGACGAGTCAATGGGGAAAGGATAGTTTTCCCAGCCAATGGCACTAAAGCAATTAGATTTCTATATGCAAGAAAACAAATCTATACACCGATTTTGCACCTACCACAAAACTTAATTTAAAAAGGGTCAGAGTTCTAAATGTAAAATACAAAACTGTTGAACTTGTTGAAGACAATACAGGAGAAAATTTAGGTGGCTTTAGATTTGCAAGGAGTTTTTAAACCCAATACCAAAAACATATTCTGTAAAATAAAAGTTGATAAGTTTGACTTAATTAAAACCAAAAACTTGCATAAAGGACATTGAAGACATTTAAAGACTTCTCCAAATACAGCTTATCTAACTGCAGTGGTACACCCATCTCTGACAGAACAAAACAAAAAAGGGGGATGTGTTGGGAGCCACAAAGCTAGGAAACTGATCAAATATGTGTAGGTGGGACTTGGCCCAGTGTCTAAAGCAAACAAGCTACCTCACTCCTGAGATGAACATCCTGTCTGATTAAGGTTAGCTATTAGTTGCTAGGCAGCCTAGTGTCATGTATTACTTACATCACAAAAGTATAAATAAAGGATGGTTTTGTTGAAAAAAATATATATATATGTATACACAAGAGAGATAGGTTAGATATATAGCTACCTTCTTTCAGTTCATTGAGAATAAAAGTTTCTACTAATATTGTTTAGACAAGATATCATGTCTGCACCTTGTCCTCTGAATAACTACTATGAAGACAATAATATGCAATGTATTAATTATTGTAACCGGCCTATTAACCTGTTTTGAAACTGTTTCATTACTATTTCATCTTTTTTTCATTAAAAGGAATAGAAAATAAAAAATTAATCTTTTACTGTCCTGAAATTTTGTTCATAAATCATGAATAAAAGTAAGAATAAGCAAAGCATTAAATATTATCAGAAAGGAAGATGAAGGAAAAAATAGAAATATGACTAAATTCATGAATAATAAAAGTTAATAATAAAAATCAAATAAAAATAACAAATTTCTCCAAAATGGTACATCATGAGAAGCAACATATTAGAATAATAAACCCAAATATTATCAAAATACAACTCTTTAGTTTCTTCAGATTAGACACAGAAATAAATCAAAACTTATCAGAGTTGGGCACTTACCATTGTATTATATGGCCTCTTTCTCTTCCCTACAAATTAAAGTACAAGTCTTTACATCAAATGAAAATGTTTTATGTGGTTTGTCAAAATTTTGAAGCTAGAAAGTTTGTTCTTTGGCTGTCTCTGCTGGGAAACATTTTCCTCACCTTCACAGTGGTTGTTTTTTGATTCTTATCTATAAGCACATATTTCACTTCCTAACAGGTTCTTCCTACCACAAAAACATGATTCCTGTTCCCCACCGTGTCAAATCACCCACTTCTCCTCTGTCATATCCTGGTTAAGGAACTCTCATGATTGAAATAATTCATTATTTTTATTTTAATTTAATATATCACCACATATTTAAATGTCAATTTTGTGTGAATCAATTTTGTTTATTTAACAGAATTAGCAAATTGAAATATTATTTGACTGATAAATAAAGGAAATTTAAGCCTCAATATATTAAACTGTGAAAGAAAATGTTTAAAATTACATGACAAAAATAATAATAATTTTAAAAGACTTACAGGAGAACATGCTGTGTTTCCCACATCCAGCACTGCCCTAGTTCAGTTCAACTGGGTGGGCAATGCTTAGTTTATTTTTCTTGATATTTATAAATATTAGTTCAATATATAAAACGGTAAATTAGCAAGTAAGTTGTGTTTCTAAGCAGCAAATACACAAAAGCCATAACACTTATTTTGGAAATGTAAATAAGTCAATAAATCAAAAGAACAAAGATTTTGGAAAACTTCCTGAGATCACTTCTATGTATACACATCTGAATTTAAAAAATTCCAGACTTACTAAATGCACAAAACTTTCCGTGTTGTTTTGGTCTATGTTAATCTCCATGACTCCTCAAAATTATCTAGAAGTGGGTTACTCACATAATACACCACTAGAAATCCCACAGTTGGGAAGTACGAGCTTTCTTTTCAGGCTATAATTTCTATGCCACTTTGTTTTCAGAAACAGACTAAGTAAATTTCTGGGATTAGTGTGAATAGTAAATTTAGTAATCAGTGTGTTCCAGCCCCACCCAGAAATTTTACTTAAGAGTTTTTCTCTTTCTTTTAGGGTTGTTGGAGTAAACATTTCCTTACTTAACCAACAATAATTGCAGAGATTATAAAGTCAGAGTTCAAGGTACAATAGAAACTTGGACAAGTTGTTTCAGTAACCAAACACATTGTTCCTATAAACACACAAATATGAAATACTAGGCTGGGAACATCTTGTCTAATTTTAAACAAAATATCCATACAAAGCATACAAGATGCAGAATCTTTGTTGGAAAAGAATGAATCTTGGAAAATAATCATATTTTTAGAGCTTAGAGCATAAAACAAAATAATAATTATATTTTCCTCTACAGCTTTGTATTATGCATGAGACTAAAATGTTTTCAGTTAGGATAACTCATGATAGAAGGGTTACAACAATGTGATGCAATAAACAGAAGAGCAATAGTGAAAATTTACTATCTCTTCGATGACCAGTCCTTATGGTGTTTCTTATATAAAATGAAAATGAATCTACACAACAAAGTTGTCCATCTGATTAATACCACTGTTCCTTCAAAATGAGTAAAAGAAGTTTTCAAATGTTAACCTGACCAGGGTTGTATATCTTTAGATGTGAAAGCAAGAAATGTTTAGGTGGCTACAGTAAGAAGATTCCTCATATCTAATTTTTTTTTTTATTTTGCAGAAGCAGGGATTGAAGTCAGGCCCTTGCGCTTGCCAGGGAAGCATTTATTCTACTGAGCCATTTCCCCGGTCCCTAAGCTGTCTCCCCAGACCCCTTATATCTAAATACTGCATGCAGCCTATATATCTACTAACAAATGACTAGACAAAGAAAAATGTGTTACTTGTGTAAAACAGACATTAGTTTTTAATGAAGAAGAATATATTTGAAATACAAGAGAATAGAGGCATCTGAAGACATGAAGTTAAGTGAAATCAATCAGACACAGAAGCTTAAGTATCATATAGTTTCAGTCATTTGAGTAATTTAAAGAAAAAGTAAAAAGCAAAATTAAGGATTGGGTAAAGAAAAGAGGGAGATAGATCATATGAATAGTAAGAAGACCAAGAGACAGACGGTAGGGACATGGAAAGAGAACATTAAACGATTTGACATGGGTCATGTACCAAATACTTACAATTAGTAATCATTACATGTCATAAACATGAGCCAAATAATGACAGCAACAACAACAAAAATAATAATGACAATAATGACATTACAAACTGTATCTAATGAAAGGAGAGAAAAGGAAAAGGGTAGAGAAGAGAAGGTACATAAAATTAATAAAGAGGGGCCAGGGAGATGGTTCAGCAGAATGAG
>NW_004524762.1:2565683-2577225 GCF_000260255.1 Octodon degus | reverse complement strand
AAAAAAAAGAGCAAAATTTATAAAGATATATTAAGTGTACCTATTATCTAAACAGTAATGTGCCTATTACCTAAAAAGAATGTAAGCACAAAAAAGAATATAAGCCCAGGCCCACCACATGAGTGAGACCTTCAGCTGTGCACTTGGGACCCATCCACCTCTCCAGAGCCAGCCCAAGCTCAGGCCTGGCAAGAGTGTGTGAGAGCTTCCTTTCTCTACAGTGCCCTCTGGACCTCCCCAGACCAAACCCAGGCCTGCCCCCTGAGTGAGACCTTCTGGTCACACTTTCTGGAAGCCTCCACTCCTCCAGGGAAAGTACAAACCCAGGAATGGTGAGTGCTGCATCAAAGCTCTACACCAATGGTCAGAGAACAGTGCTATAGGGGGCCAGGGAGATGGCTCAGTGGAATAAGCGCTTCCCTGGCAAGTGCAAGGGCCTGAGTTCAATACCTGGTACGAGAGAGAGAGAGAGAGAGAGAGAGAGAACAGTGCTATAAAATGACCAACACAAGGAGCAAAATGCAATCTCAGGGCCCAAGCCCACCCAGAACAAGTGCACAGGACACAAGCACAGAACAAATTGGGTATCACACAGCTCAAACATCTGAATCAATAGCTTCTAAAGTAAAGAAACAACTGCCCAAAAGTATAGAGGAGCTCAAATCAGAAATGTCCTCTGAAATAAAAAAAAAGAAATCTCTGAATTAATAGTGTCTGAAGTAAAGAATCAAATGCAGAAACATATATAGGAAATCACATTAGAAATAATCTCTGTAGTAAATTAATTAATAACTGCTTCTCAAGAAGACACCAATAATAAATTAGAGGAGATTAGAAAAATGATGGATTTCTTGAATGAGCAATACAGGAAAGAAAAAGAATGCATGAAGCAGAGCCAAAGAGATATAGAGGAACTTCAAACCTCAATCACAAGCTTGCAAAACTGTTTGAGTGAAAGTGAAGATAGAGTTTCAGATCTTGAAGATGCTGTCACAGCTAGTGAAAAGGTAAGAACAGATCTCTTAAAAACAGCTAGGATGCAGGAAAAAGTAATTCATTTGCAAGAAGAGACAAAGATCAACAACGTGAGATGAACAGGAAACAATGAGAAAGAAGGAGTCAATACAAACGATATAAAAAGAATATGGGCAGAACTAATAGCAGAAAACTTCCCAAATATGGGAAACCATTTGACATTCAGGTAACCAAAGCATACAGAACTCGAAAGAACATCAACCCAATTAAAAATACATTCAGATATATAATAGTCAAGACCCCAGAAATCCAGCACAAGAACAATATACTGAAAGCTGCTAGAGAAAAGAAACAAATCACGTTTAAAGGAAAACCCATCAGAATAATGGCAGAATTCTTTTCACAAACCATCAAGTCAAGAGAAGCATGGAGTAGACTACTTCAAGTCCTCTATGAAAACAAATTCCAGCTGAGATAACATGCCCTGCAAAACTTTCTTTCAAGTTTGATGAAGTAAAAAAACTTCCATGACAAAGAACAACTAAAGAATTTCATGGCTACAAAGCCAATCCTACACAGACTATTAAAAGATGTGCTAGAAAGGGACCAAAAAGATCAGAACTCCATGAACAAGAAGGAACCCACTAAATAGGGCACACAACAACAGCAGGTAAATAAGATGTCAATCATAAGTCAATACATCTCAATTATAACCATCAAAGGAAATAGACTCAATTTACCAATTAAAAGAAATAGACTGGCACAGTGGATTAGGAAACAAAATCCAACAATATGCTGTATACAAGAAACACATTTAACTCATAAAGACATTCATAGGCTGAAAGTCAAAAGATAGAAAACAATACTACATGCCCCAGCATCTCAGAAAAAAAGAAGGGGAAGCAATTCTGTTCTCAGACATTCTCAGCTTCAAACGAGGAATGATCAAAGGAAATAAAGAAGGCCACTACATACTGGTTAGGGGAAAAATTCAAGGGGAAGAGGTAACGCTCATAAATATTTATGCACCAAACATGGGGGCACCCAACTATATAAGACAAATCTTAATGGAAATGAAAAATCTAATATCCAATACCACAATCTTAACAGGAGAACTTAACACACCCTTATCCCGAAAAGATAGGTCAAGCAGACAAAAAATTAGCAACAAAGTAGCGGAACTGAAGCAAAGCTTGGAACAAATGGACTTAGTGGACATATACACAGTGTTACACCCAACTACAACTGAATACACATTTTCATCAGCTGCACATGAGTCATTTTCTAACATACCCCACATACTAGTCCATAGGTCATTCTTAAGTATATGCAAAAAAACAGAAATTATCCCATGCATATTATATGACCATAGTGCAATGAAACTGGAAATAAATGATAAAAGAAACCATGAAAACATGGAAATTAAACAACACCCTCCTCAGCAACCAATGGGTCATACTGAAATTAAACAAGAAACTGAGCAATGTCTACAATTCAATGAAAATTCAAGTACAATTTATCGGAAATTATGCGGTGCTATGAAAGCAGTTCTTAGAGGAAAATTTATAACTATAAACTCACACATTAGGAAAGCAGAATGGAAACAAATAAGGACCCTAATGCCACACCTCCAACATCTAGAAAAGGAAGAGCAAACCAAACCCAAAGCCCCAAAACGGGAAGAAATCATAAAGATTAAAGTAGAAATTAATTCCATTTAGATGAAGAAAACAGTTCAAAGAATTAATGAATCACAAAGCTGGTTCTTGAAAGGTTAAATAAAATTGATATGCCCCTAGCTAACCTCATCACAAAGCAAGCCCTTGTGCTTGCCAGGGAAGTGCTTATTCCACTGAGCCATCTCCCTGGCCCTCAAAAAGAAGAAAGAAAAAATTAAAGTACAAGCAATAATGAAGGAAAAGGGTGTAATTACCACAGAACAAGTGGAAACTCAGAAATTTAAATTTGAAAATGTTTAAACACACAGAATAGAAGACACAGAAGAAATGGACAGATTCTTGCAAAGGTACAAATTACCAAACCTGAATCAAGAATATATAAAAACTCTCAGTAATGCTATAACAGCCAATGAAATACTAAATGTAATAAAAAACCTTGCTGACAAAGAAAAGTCCAGGTCCTAGTGGATTCACAGCTGAATTCTACAAGAAATTTATAAAAGATATAATCCCTATATTCCTCAAAGTCTTCAATGAAATTGAAAAGGAAGCAATCCTCCCAAAATCATGCCTGGAGATGAGTATTATACTTATACCCAAACCAGGGAAAGATGCAACTAAAAAAGGGAACTGCAGGCCAAATTCTCTCATGAACATAGATGCAAAAATCCTCAATAAAATCCTAGCAAATAGAGTATAGCAAATCATCAAGAAGATCATACACTATGACCAGGTAGGATTCATTCCAGGGATGCAAGGATGGTTCATTATACACAAATCTATATATGTAATACACTATGTCAATAGAACAAAATCTTAAAAAAGCACAATATTCTCAATTGATGCAGAAAAGGCTTTAACAATGTCCACCACTCATTCATGTTCAAAGTCCTACAGAAAATTAGAATAGATGCCCTTTATTTCAATCTGATAAAACCATCTATGACAACTCAATGGCTAGCGTAATTCTAGATGGGGAAAACTGAAATCTTTTACTCTTAGATCTGGTATAAAACAAGGATGTCCTCCCACACCCCTCCTATTCAATATAGTTCTGGAATCATTAGTTAGAGCCATTAGATAAGAGGGAGAAACAAAATGAATTAGAATAGGTAAAGAAGAAATTAAATTATCAGCATTTGAAGATGACATGATACTTTACTTGGAAAACCCAAAAAACTCCAAGAAGCTACTAGAACTGATACGCAAATTCAGTAGCATAGCAAGATACAAAGTCAATACCCAAAAGTCAGTAGCATTCCTTGATACAGATAGCAAACACACTGAGAGGGAAATTATAGAAACAATACCTTTTACAATAGCATGGAGGAAAATGAAATACCTTGGAATTAATCTAACTAAAGAAGTCAAAGATCTTTTCATGGAAAATTACAGTGCTTTGAAAAAAGATATTGTAGAGGATTTCAGAAAATTGAAAGATATTCCCTGCTCCTAATAGGAAGAACAAACATTGTGAATATGGCTATATAGCCAAAATTGCTGTGCAGATTTAGTGCAATCCTTATGCAACTACCACCAACATACATCCCAGACCTAGAGGAATCATTCCTAAAATTTATTTGGAACCAGAAAAGACATAGAATACAAAGGCAATCCTGGGCAACAAAGACAAGGTAGGAGGCATTGCAATTCCAGACTTGAAATATGCTACAAAGCTACTGTGATAAAATCAGCATTGTATGGGCAGCAAAATATACTTGACAACCAATGGACTAGATTAGAAGATTCAAGTGCCTGTACGAACACACTCAGCCATCTTATTTTCAACAAATGTGCCAAACATACCTACTGGCAGAAAGGTAGCCTCATTAACAAATGGTGCTGGAAAAACTGGCTTTCTACATGCCTAAAATTAAAACTTGATCCAGGTCTGTCACCATGCACTAAGCTAAAGTCAAAATGGATTACAAGTCTAAACATTAGAAAAGAAACACTAAATCTCCTGGAAGAGAGAGTAGGAAGAACTCTTGAAGAGGTAGGGGTAAGCAAAGAGTTTATGAACAAAAATCAAATTGCATCAGTAATACTTCAAAAAATTAACAACTGGGACCCTCTCTTATTGAGAAGTTTTTGCACGTCAAAAGAAATTACCAACAAACTGAAAAGAAAATCCAAAAATTTTGAAAATATCTTGACTAATAAGCACTCAGACAAAGGTCTGCTCTGTAGAATTTATAAAGAATAAAAAACCATTGGGGCCCCAAAATTTAAAGACCCAATACAGAAATGGGCATCCAAGATGAACACACAGATCTGAGAAGATGAAATTAAAGAAGGGAATACACATATGAAAAATTGCTCCACATTACTAGCCATCCATGAAATGCAAATTGAGACAACACTGAGATATCATCTCACCCCATGAAGAATAGGCATCATAACAAAATAAACCAACAACATCTGTTGGAGAGGCTGTGGAGAAAAAAGAACCATTCTCCACTGCTGGTGGGAATGTAGACTGGTGCAACCATTAGAGAAATCAGTGTGGAGACTCCTTTAAAAACTAAGGCTGGAAATCCCATTTAAACCAGCTATACCCCTGCTGGGAATGTTCCTGGAGGAACTGAAAATGTCATATCATAGTGATATATGTGTACCTATGTTTATAGCAGCACAATTTGTGATAGCCAAATCTTGGAAACAACCAAGATGCCTGTCACCTGATGAATGGATGAAAAAGATGTGGTATTTTTATACAATGGAGTATTTCTCAGCTATAAAGAATGATAAACTCGAAGGCTTTATACATAAGTGGATGCCACTTGGAGATATACCCCTAAGTGAAATAAACCAGACTCACATGTGTAAATATCATGTAGTCTCCCTAATGTAAGAACTCAAAAGAAGAAATAAAATAGAAAGGTATAACACAATTAAAAGGAAAGCAAGAACTTGAGGATTAGACAATGAAGAAAGGAAAAGAAGAAAAGCTAGCAAACATGACAGGGGAAAAGCCATACATTTATATGCACAAGATGGGAAAGGCAATGATCCTGAGAATCTTCAGCATGTTATTGAAACTAGCAGTCAATTGTTGGATTCTCACTCTGACTAACTATATATGTTGATGTCTGTGAACTAAGCAACTACAGTGAAGATAGCAATGTGTAGTGGTAGGGTTATGCTTGGAACGCCTGTCATTCTGGTCTTATAAATATGCACTGCTTGTCATGACATACCAATTATTGTCATACTGTCTTTCAAGTAAATGTTTGTTTGAAAAAAAGGGGTAAGAAATGAAAACAAGAGACAAAAAAAGGTCACAGAACTGTTCTCCTACAAGGCTGTAAATGGTTAGATATCTAAACTTCTATGTAAAAATATGTAACTGTTTATTCCTGTCTTTTAAATTTTTATTTCATTTTAATTTTTTTTCCTTCATATTCTGGATGGATTTAAAGTTTATCATAACAATATTTGATGGAAAATACCTGTTCCATGTTATGCCTCAATGTTTGATATTCAGACAGATAATGAGGTTAAGATCAACTGCCTATGTTGTAGAGTAATAATAATAAGCTTCTCTTCTGGAGGGTTAACAACTTATGTTTGCAGACCAAAAATTAGAGAAAAAAAGGGCTGCAAGGTCAGCCAATGTTCTGACCCTAGCCTTTCAAGGTCAGTAAAGACTCAGGACATAGGAGATCCTACACTATAACACCATGTAACTCAGTTGTGTCCCAAATTTTCAGATCAAAGAGATTATGGGGCCACAGAGGAAAGTGATCAAAGATGCATAGTGTGCCTAATGGGAATAACATGGAGAGAAAATATTCTCTCAGGCTTTCACAGACAGCAAGTTCCTCAAGCAATGTCCATGACTCATTCACACGGCTGACACTGACAAAAGATCTACAAACTGTGGTACAGGGTTTCAAGATAAATCCTGAGGGTATTTGACTGACCTCATCAGATACAAAAGTTACATTTCTTGTTATATAGGTCTTGCTTTATCTTTTTCTTAACCATCCAGCAGAAAAGTAAAAAAAAAAAAATGAAGTATAAAAAGCAAAGCCATGTTAACACACTGAGCTGTAAAATGCTCAAGTCAACAACTTCTGACATTGGCAGTCTTACAGAAAACTCAGTATTATTATGGACTACTGGGCTATATTTGGAATATTTTACTGGATTCACGCACCTACAATATTTAAATGACAATGGAATGCCCTTCTCTGAAAAAACTAACCAAAAAAGGAGGATACAAAAGAACGACCATTTTGTATCTGTATATTCAAAATAGGATAGATATACAGCTGCATTCTCTTAATTCAATCAATAGAGATTTTTTTCTAATAGTGTTTGTGGACAGGATATCATGTCTGCCTCTTGTACAATGAATAACCACTAAGACAACAATATGCAATGTATTAATTATTGAAACTTTGGTAATAATCGCTTTTGAAACTGTCCCATTGCTATTTGTTTATTAATAAAATTATTTTTAAAAAAGAATGTAAACATTATATACAGCAAACAGCTACTAAATAAATACATAAATGAAAACTAAGAGTATTATGTAAGACTGAAATACTGCTGCAGGAGTTCAGGTATGTAACACAGAGAGTGACCCTCACAGATCTCAGGGGACAAGTCTCCCTGGAGCTGTCCAGCTACACAGTACACGGGTGCCCTACACAACTAAGGGGAACTACTTTGCATACAAATTCCCAATTTATGATCTGTTTTGTTATAGAAATATAGTCTATGTTCCTGTGGTCTAAAGTACAGCACCAGTAGTTACCAAAAATTATCAATTTCTAAATTTTCCTTAATGTTATTATTAATGCTAATTGTATGACTGCAGCTAGGATTTCATACCTGTCTTAATCACTTGTTCTACCTTGGTAATAATTTTGAGAAACACTGGGGCAATTGCCTCACCAAAGGCTTACACTGAAAGACCGAAGACACTGCCAAATGGAAACCAACATCCCACTCTTTTTAAAAAATATATAATTAGTACAGGGTCCCAGGGCCTCACTACACAGTTTGGACTTGTGATTCTTCCTGTTTTTCAGCTTCTCAAGTGCTGGGATTACAGGCCCAGCCCATACTACCATTCCCAGTCACAACGCAGCACACCCTGGGCACAGGGCCTGGCATGGAAGGCCAAAATCCCACTCTTAATCAATACACAAGGCAGTATCTTGGGAGAGACACAAACCAATGTCCAACATACAAAAGATATCCCTGAAGGACATACTCTTCCTCAAAGTGACTCCAGTAGTGGGGATATAGCTACTTAGAGACTTTATCAAAAACATAATTACAGACATATCTCAGGCTCTCTGTACTGTCCTGATTGTTGCTGCTGGTGTTGGTGAATTCAAAGCTGGTATCTCCATGAACAGGCAGACCCATGAGCATGTCCTTCTGGCTTATATACTGTGTGTGAAGCAAATATTTGTTGGTTTTAACAAAATGGATTCCGTGGAGCCACCCTACAGCCAGAAGAGATATGAGGAAATTGTTAAGGAAGTCAGCACCTATATTAAGAAAATTGGCTACAACCCTGACACCATAGCTTCTGTGCCAATTTCTGGTTGGAATGGTAACAACATGCTGGAGCCAAGTGCTAACATGCCTTGGTTCAAAGGAAAGAAGTTTAAAGATGGCAATCCCAGCAGAACCACACTGCTTGAAGCTTTAGATTGAATCCTTCCACTCACTTGCCCAACTGGCAATCCTTTGTGGCTGCCCCTCCAGGATGTCTACAAAATTGGCATTATTGGCACTGTCCCTGTGGGCTGAGTGGAGACTGGTGCTCTCCAACCCCGCATGGTGGTCACCTTCGCTCCAGTCAGTCTGTTGAAATGCACCATGAAGCTTTGAAATGCACCAGGGACTTCGCTGAAGTCCAGTCTGTTGAAATGCAACATGAAGCTTTGAGGGAAGCTCTTCCTCAAAGACAATGTAGACTTCAACATCAAGAATGTGTTTGTCAAAGATGTCCAGCCTGGTAATGTTGCCAGTGACAGCAAAAATGATCCACCAATGGAGGCAGCTGGTTGCACTACTCAGGTGATTATCTCGAACCATCCTGGCCAGATCAATGCTGGTTGTTCCCCTAGCCTAGACTGTCACACAGCTCCCATTGCTTGAAAATTTGCTGAGCTAAAAGTAAAGGTTGATTGCCAGTCTGGTAAGAAGCTAAAAGATGGGCCCAAGTTTTTGACATCTGGTGATGCTGCCACTGTTGACATGGTTTCAGGCAAGCCCATGTGTGTGGAGAGCTTCTCTGACTACCCTCCTCTGGGTCATTTGGCTGTTTTCTATATGAGACAGACAGTTGCTGTGGGTGTCATCAAAGCTGTGGACAAGAAGGCTGCTGGAGCTGGCAAGGTCACCAAGTCTGCCCAGAAAGCTCAGAAGGCTAAATGAGTATTATCCCTGACACCTGCCACCCCAGTCCTAATCAGTGGGGGAAGACCGGTCTCCGAACAGTGTCTTCCAATTGGCCATTTAAGTTTAATAGTGAAAGACTGGTTAATGATAACAATGCATCATAAAACCTTCAGAAGGAAAGAAGAATGTTTTGTGGACTGTTTTTTGGGGGCAAAGCAGTTTTTAAGTTATTAGTTTTTAAAATCAATACTTTTTTTTTGTATTTTAGGACAGGATCTACAGGGTCTCACTGCACAGATCGGACTTGGAGTGAACCTCCTGTTTACAGCCTCCCAAGTGGTGTTATTACAGATACACATGCTACCACGCCCAGTCTCAATTGCCCTCTCAGCCCGCCCCAGGCATGGGGCTGGCACAGCAGGCCCAGGGATTGAATTTCCAGCCTCTGCCTCTGCTTGCAGGTGCTTTAATCCACTGTGCTATTTGGCTGGCCCCAAAATCAGTACTTTTTATTGGAAACTACTTGACTAAAAATCTGTCACAGAATCTTGAGACCTATTAAAACAAAGTTTAATGAGAAAAAAAGGAATATATTGAATATTGAGTGATAATTAACTTGGTAAATGTCACACATAGGACATAACTTTGCATTTTAATATCCAGTGTGCCGAATACTTATAAAGATCAGTGTTTTCTGCACAAAGGAGACACACCTGTCTCAAGAAAATGTACAAAGTTTTAATTTTTTCATATTTCTTTTAATAGGACTTACATCAGTTTTCACAGAAGTTACTTGATTTTTTATAAATTGAAGCAAATATGACTTGTCATAGCAAATCATAGTCATATACAGTGATGAAATTTTTAGAATTGTTTTATAACATCAGAGCTAACACATTTTAAAATATGTATCTTTTAATCCAGAAATAGTTTATTACTGATAAGATAAAAATCAAACTAAACAATATGTGATATTTTATTGTTTTAAAAATTATGACGGAATTTTCACAGTGAATTATTTTCTTTCTGGAATTCTGGCCAACCACAGATATTATATGTGATAACTGGGGTATTTATTTAGCAAGGACTGGCTGTGCTTTTGTATATCAGGAACACCCAGTATATGATCACTAGGAATATTTCCCCTTCTGTCTCGTTGAGCTTCTTCAGCTTTCAAGTGAAAACAAACAAACAACAACAACAACAACAACAACAACAACAAAAACAATCAAGCTGCCATCATAGGAAAGCCATGGAAAGAAAAATTGATAACACCTGGAAGATGAGCTTGGAGGAAAACGAGAGCAGGGGCTTCACAGAACTAAACTCCATGGGAATCAAGTTGAAACAGCCACCACAAACCCTGCCTCCTCTCCCAGGATAGAGGGACTCCTCTATCCTGCTTTGCATTTTTAATTTAACACTGAGTAAGTGACAAATTCAGCAAAAAGCTTTTTATGTTTTGAATTCTGCTGTGCGTTTTGGTTAATTTTATGTTAACCAATTTGAAAGTTTTAGGAGAAATTTGATGACTGCAATTTCTTTTGCAAACCATGCCATTTATTTTCATTTTCAGTATTTTATTAGCATTTATTAATTGTATACATTAGTGACATTCACTCTGATACGTCCCCACATTCAGGCCCATCATGTGCTACAGTCAAATCCATCCCCTTGACTCACTTTCCTGTCACAATTTCACTCTCAGTACCTACTTATCAGTGTCTTTAGTCAGGTCAACCTTTTTCTTTGGCTTTCATATATGACAAAATATGTGGAACAACCTTGTGTTAATTTAAGGAACAACATAAGATCATAGCTTTAAAATCTGTTCTGTCTCTGTCCACTAACTAGCCTAGCACCCGTGAGCATAAACTCTTTTTAGACTTTTTCTTTTCTTTCATTTCCTCCTAAAGGAAAACAAGACCCAAAGGGAAATTGTGAGCTCCAGATGTCAAGGAGCAAACATGCCAGAGAACAGAAAAGTTTTGTGTAAGAAGCACAGGACGATGTCAAAAGCACTTATTTCAACAGTGTAATTCAGCATTTCCTCTTTATATTTCCGGTTAGAGCACTCACACTCATGCACGCGGACTCACACTAACTTGTAGAAGCACAAAACTGCTTCTCGTACTTTAAAAGGAAAATGCAAAAATAATAACAACAAAGGCAGAAACAAAGCACCATATACTAATAAAAGTGGTACAGAATTTCAAACTGGAAAAGGAGATTAACAATAGTTGCTATGTTACATATTGTTATCATCAAATTTGTTGATCAGACTACCAGATGTTGGCATGGAAAGTTAATGAAACAGTTAAACATCAATTCTTGAGTCCTAGCCCAGGCGCAGCGTGGGCTGGACCCTCTCCCAGCCCCTCGGGCCGCCCCCCAACACTCCGCAGTGCTTCCCCCAGCCCGCCTGCCGAGTAGGATTTTCTGTCGAGTTCTGGGAGCCCCCAGACCCAGTCCTAGCCCAGGTCCGGTGAGTGTGCGGAGAGTTTCCTGCTACCCTGCGC
>NW_004524762.1:2536333-2558509 GCF_000260255.1 Octodon degus | reverse complement strand
ATTATTTGTTGAAACTGTACTTTCGATTTGATTTGAAACTGTCTCATTGCTATATGTTTATCAATAAAACTTTGAAAAGAAAAAAAATATCAATTTTTCCTTTCCATCAATCTTGAAATCTTTTTTCCTTGTATGTCTAATTTTTTCTAAATTTATTTTGAGGACAGTGTAAAAATATTAGGTAAGACATTGGAAATTATATGGTATAAAAAACCCAGAAAAACAAAAATAAAATGAAACGTAGTTTATTTAGCCTGAAGGGTAAAATAGATACTGTGAAAAGCGAATGAAGCTGAGCAACAGGAAGGAATTGCTAAGATGAGGAGATGGACAGGAGAAGGAGAGGGGTGACATATATCTATGTATGTCAGCAGGATGGTTCGGACAACTGTACTGTGGATTCCTGCTGGTCCATGGGCAGGAAAAATTAATGCTTAACTTTTTATTTTCTGTTTTTTGTCTTATTATTTAATTTCTTATGCTTTTTCTATCTTCTTAACTTCTTGTAAACTTTTTTTGTCTTTTCAATTTTGCATTCATATATGTGGCAATCTGAACAACTAATTTGGAGGCAACACTATGCACCACAACAAATACTTCTGAATTCATATTGTTTTGTTGAGTTACATTCTGTATTATTTTCATTTTTTCCTTTTTAATTACTGTGTTGTATTCTCTTTTAAAATGAAAAAATTAAAAAGATGAAATATATTCAACACTTCTTATATTACATATTGTGTCTTTCATGTAGTTGCTCAGATTATAAGTACTAGTATATAAAATTTATCAAACTAAGAATTTTAAGCACTAACTGCTACCTTAAAAACACTGACAGATTTTCTTTCCCACTGAACAAAGTTTTTTTTTCCTTTCACAGTATCTAGTGTCCTTCTCAGATTTGAATTACTCTTTCAGGGTCTCACACTAGTGAGATAACACAATGTTTGCACATGTGCATCTTATTGATTTCACTTACTAATATAGTCTATAATTCATCCATTGATCTACAGAAGTCTAGAATTTTTATTTTTTATAGTTTAGTAATGCTTTATTGTGTACAAGTACCATATCTTTTTTTATCCATTCTTTAGTTGATGGGCATTTGGGTTGTTTCCAAGATTTATCTATGACAAGTTGTACATATATCATTGAGGTATGATGATTTCAGTTCCTTTGGAAAAGTATCTAGGTGGGGAACCAATGGCTTGAATAAGACCTCCAATCCTAGCTCTGTGAGGAATCTCCATACTATTTTCCATAATGGTTGTACCAGCTTGCTTTCCCAACAACATGGAGAAGGGTTTCCTTTTCCCCAAGTGAGGCTGTGGAAAAAAATGTTACCCTTCTGCACTATTGGTAGTGGTGTATATTGGTACAACTTCTATGGAAAGCAGTGTGGAGACTCCTCAAATAGTTAGGATTAGAAGTCCCATTCAACCTTTATGCCATTTCTAATGTTTTTTTCTCTTATCACTATTTTGTATTCTTTTTTAAAAAATGAAAAACTGATACAAATTAGTAGTATCATCAGCTATCCTGTGTATAAATCTATATGATTTCTCCCTTTTATATTCACTATCTTTTCTCCATTCTTTCATCTCAGTTGTTTATTCTTTATGTCCAGTTTCTTTCCCTTTTGACATATCCTATTGTGCTTTTCACATTTTATTTCTAAGAAGATCTGTGGGAGGCTGCAAGATATGTAGAGTTCTGGGTGATTATGGAGGGAGAAGAAAGGATGGGTGTAGGGGAACCTCAGAGCGTTTTCCTTTGCCATGACAAAAGTTTTCTAAGCAGATGAACGGTTATAATCGAGAGTATCCTCTGGGGGCCAAATAGTCCCATTGTCCAATTTGTATTGAGGTGAGCCAGTTTGACGGAGGAATGAGAGTGGTTTAGACCTCAGAGTACAGATTTGAGAAAGGAAAGAACAGAAGCGTGTGTGTGTTTGGTTGGATGCAGTTTTGCCCATGGTGGCAACTATACAGAGGTGACTAAGAGAGATGGAGAGAAGTGAGAAAACAAATATTTCCGGTGGAAACTCCCAAAGAGGATGAGGAATCAAAGCCCTCTGAGCAGGCATTGGGTTGGACAGGAGGTGGAACTGAGGGAAGGATCAGTGTGGCATGTGGACAGGACTTGGAATGGGAGAAAGGCTAGGGCTGAGATGAATGAAGCCGAGAGTGAGCCATCTGAGGAGACATATTTTTCATCAGATTATACAGAAGAGGAAGTAAAATGAATGTTCAAAGGCCAATTTGTCTGGAGTGTAGTCCATGAAGGAAGCATTTGTCATTGACATAGATAAGAAAAGAGTCCAGGGTCCGTAAAGGGGTCAGAAAGTGTAGGAGAGCAGACCGAAAGACGGAGTAAGATTGGAGAAGTAAGAGCAAGTCAGAGGAATGAAGAGAGGGGAAAGCTTTAGTTACTTATGATCAGAAGGTGTAGTAAGTGGATGACAGAGTCAGTAATGGGATTGGTTGGAGGCTTCGTGGTCTGCTTCAGAGGAGGCTGGGAATGGACCTGGCATGAAGGCCTTGGCTGGGAGGGACTGGAGCATGCCTCTACGTCACTCCTGGGTTTTTGGCACCAAATATTACAGGGTAGACCCACACAGCATCACCAAGCCAGGCGTTCTGACAGGAGAAGATTTATTGGAGGTAGGAGCAAGCTGTAACAGCTGAGGGAGAGCCAATCTTGCAGGGCCACCTGGTCTATGGGCCTTTCCATGTTTCAGGAAGGGAAGATCCTGTGGTCACCCTCCCCCTTGGGCCCAAGATACAAAGTATGGCACAGCTGTTTTTGCAGTTTGGTTTGGGCTTGGGGCCTATAGGAGGCAAGCCTTGGGTTGAGGGTCAGGAGCCAGACTTACGGAAGAGGAGATACAAGTCTTGCAGTTGTTGATTCTTTGTAGTATTTCCCATGCAGTTTGGTTTTTGCTCAGGAACTCTCTGCCTACCACTATGTCTTCAACATTTCCAGCTACTTTATCTTCCAGTAGATTTAGTGTTTCTGTTTTAATGTCTAGGTCTTCAATCCATTTTGACTTACTTTAGTGCATGGAGATAGACCTGAATCTTTTTTTTTTTTTTTTAGCATGTAGAAACCAAGTTTTTCCAGCTCCATCAATTATGGAAGCTTTCTTCCAGTGAACCTGTTTGACCCCTTACTCAAAGATAAGGTCTTTGAGTGTGTTTGTAATTATGTCTGCATCTTCTAATCTGTTGCATTGATCCTTGGGCTCTTCTTTGTCAGTATTTTTCCTTATTACATTTTCAGTGCTACGCAGAATTTTTATATCTTCTTGATTCAGTTTTGGTACTTCATACCTACCTAGGAATCTGTGCATTTCTTCTGTATTTTCCATCTTGTGAGAGAAAATATTTTCAAAGTAGGTATTGATAGGGCTGGTCAAATAGTTCAGTGTATTAAAGCAAATGCAAGTAGACACAGGGGCTGGGAGTTCAATCCCTGGGCCTGCTGTGCCAGCCCTGCCCCAGATTGCACTGAGACAGCCATTGAGACTGGGCATAGTGGAGTGTGCCTGTAATTCCAGCTCTTGGGAGGCTGTAAACAGATGGATCACTTGTAGTCTGATCTAGTAGTGAGACCCTGAACACCCTGTAGACCTTTCCTGAAAATACACACACAAAAAAAGTAGGTATTGATGATCTTCTGAATTTACACAGGATCTATAGTGTTTTCACTCTTCTCATTCCTTATTGCTTGAATTTGAATTTTTCTTTCATTTTTTTTTTCAATGAGGTTGGGTAGTTAGTGCTTTATCAGTTTTATTTAATCTTTCAAAGAAGCAGTTCTTTGAATCATTAATTCTTTCTGTCGTTTTCTATATCTGAGTTGTTTTAACTTGTGCTCTGATCTTTATAATGTTGTTCTTTGGGCTTTGCACATAGTCTGTTCTTTTTTTTCTACAAGGCTGCGGTATAGCCTTAGGGTGTTTATTTGTTCTTTTAATATTTTCTTAATGAGTGAGTTCACCACTATAAATTTCCCTCTGAGACTGCTTTCATTACATTCCACAAATTCTGTAATTTGTGTTTGAATTTTCCTTGGATTATAGATATTATTTAATTTAATCTGTAACACATTGATTTTTGAGAATGGTGTGATTTAATTTCCATGTGTTTATGTAGTATTTGCAGTTTTCTTTGTCATTAATTTCTGGTTTCTTTGCACTGTGTTCTCATAATAATCGTGGGACAATTTCAGTGTTTTCACATTTACTTAAGCTTGATGGTCTATAGACTAAAATGTGGTCTATTTTAGAAAATGTCCCATATGCAGCTGAAAAGAATGTTATTCAGATGTTGCTGGTTGAAACTCTCTATAAATGTCCACTAAGTCTATTTGTTCACAGATTTGGTTCAGTTCTGCTACTTCTTTGCAAATTTTTGTCAGGCTGACCTAACTCTGTGAGATAATGAAGTGTCAAGTTCTCCAGGTGCAATTGTGTTATTGGTTTCTCAGTTTTTCTTGTCCTTTACAATTCGTCTTATATAATTGAGTGCTCCCATATTGTCTACATACCTATTTATGTTTGTTATCCCTTCCTCTTGAGGTTTTCCCATGACCAGCGTTTAATGACCTTCTTTATATCATTTGATCATTCTTGGTTTGAAGTTCACATTGTCTGCAACAGGATATCTACCCCCTGCTTTTTTTTTTTTTTTTCTAAGCTTCTGAAGCCTGGAGTATTGTTTTTTATACTTTGACTAACAGCCTATGAATTTTCTTTTGAGTTAAATGTGTTTCTTGTACAAGCATATTGTTGAACTTTGTTTCTTGATCCTCTTTACCTGTCTATTTCATTTAATTGGTGAACTGAGTACATTTACGTTGGTGGATATAATTTATGTGAAATGGCCAATATTTGTCATGTTATTTTCCTGCTGTTGGTTCCTGAAGTTTCCTGTGTTTCATTGCTTGCCTCATCTGGTGTTTGTTTGTTTGTTTGTTTTTTTTTTCTGTTGTTGTTCTTGGAGTTTTGGTAATTTTGATCTCTTTCTAGAATATCTGTCAGTACTCTTGATAGGGTTTGTTTGGTCATTATAAATTTCTTTAGTTGTTGTTTGTGGTGGAAGTGTTCTACTTCTCCATTAATTTTTTTTTTTTTTTGATGGAACCAGAGATTGAACTCAGGCCCTTTTGCTTGACAGGGAAGCTTTTATTCCACTGAGCCATCTCCCTGGACCCCTTCTCCATTAATTTTGAAAGGGAGTCTCACAGGGTATATCAGTCTAGGTTATTTTCTTTTAGGACTTGAAATACTTCACCTCAGTCTTTTTAACTTGTTAGTTTGTGTTGAGAAATCTGCTATGATTCTGGTCAGCTTTCCTTTAAATGTCATCTTTTTCTTTTCTCTAACAGCTTTTAGCATGTTATTCTTCAGCTGAATTTCTGGGATCTTTATTATTGTGTATCTGGCAGTAGATTTATTTTAGTTGATGCTATTTGACAGTCTATATGCCTCATGTAATGTGTATCAGATTCTTTCTGTGTGCTTGGGAAGTATTTTGCTATTACTTCTGCAAATACTATTTTTACTGCATTTGCATTGTTTCCTTTTTCATTGACACCTACGAATCTTATCTTGCTCATCTTTGTATCAGCTTATGTTTGCTGCATTTTATTTTCTGGTTCCTTATTGCTTCTAAGAGACCTTTTCTTTTCTTGTCCCCAGATGCAATGATGTTTTCAAGGTCTGAAAGTCTATCTTAGTTTTCATTCAAATGGTTTTGTCAATTGTTAATGAATTTTTAATTTCTTGGATATCTCTTTTAATGTGTTTCTTGCATTCTGTTCACTTCCTAAGTTGCTTTTCCAAGGTTGCCATAATTTCTCTATGTTCTTCTGTATTTTTTTTATCAATGTCTTCTTTAGATATGCTCAGCAATTCTCTCATTATTGTTATCATTTCTTTTTTTGCCTGAGATTATTTCTAATGTGATTTCCTTTATACTCATATTGGAAGTTTTTTTTTTTTTTACTTCAATTGCAATCATTTCATAGATTTTTAGGCATAAGACATGAAATTTTTTCCATGCCAATGTCTCCTAGATTTGTTCTAGGAGGGCTGGGTGAGCTGGGGACCTATGGTTGCATTTTTCTCCTTTTCCTTGTTGTTTTCTGTTTCAGAAAGAACTGTTTATTTTGATTTCTGTGATAATCCTTGTGAAATTTTCATAGTATGTAGCTCTAATCCCTACTATAGAAGCCATTTGAGAAACAGTCTGCTCTTCAGGGATATCTTTTGTATGTTGGACATTGGCTTGTATTTGTCCCAAGATACTGCCTTGTCTATTGATTAAGAGTGGGAATTTGGCCTGCCACGCAATTCTCTTCCCCTGGGCATGTGTGTTGAGACTGGGCATGGTGGTGTGGGCCTGTAATCCCAACACTTGGGAGGCTGAAAAACCAGGGAGAATAACTACTAGTCCAATCTGTGTAGTGATGCCCTGGGAACCTGTACTACATACATAAATAAAAGAGTGGGATGTTGGTTTCTATTTGGTACTGTCTTCTGTTTTTCAGTGTAAACCTTTGGTGAGGTAATTACTCCAGTGTTTCTCAAAATTATTACCAAGGTAGAACAAGTGATTAAGACAGATATGAAATCCTAGCTGCAGTAGTACAATTAGCATTAATAATAGCAATTAAGGAAAATTTAGAAATTGACAATCTTTGGTAACTACTGGTGCTGTACTTTAGACCATAGGAGCAAAGACTATATTTCTATAACAAAACAGATTATAAATTGGGAATTTGTATGCAAAGTAGTTCCCCTAAGTTGTGTAGGGCACCAGTGTACTGTGTAGCTGGACAGCTCCAAGCAGACTTGTCCCCTGAGATCTGTGAGAGTGACTCTCTGTGTTACGTGCCTGAACTCCTGAAGTAGTATTTCAGTCTTACATAATACTCTTAGTTTTCATTTATGTATTTATTTAGTAGCTGTTTGTTGTATGTAATGTTTACATTCTTTTTAGGTAATAGGTACATACACTTAACATATCCTTATTATTTTTACTTACCTTTTCTTCTTTACCTTTTCATTTTCTCTCTTTTAATTAGATCCTCTTTGCAATTTCATTATTGTTATTATTTTTGTTGTTGTTATTCTCATTATTTGGCTCATGTTTGTGACATGTAATGATTACTAATTGTAAGTATTTGGTACAAGATGCATGTCAAATCATTTAATCTTCCCTTTCCACGTCCCTACCCTCTGTGTCTTGGTCTCCTTACTATTAATATGTTCTATCTCCCTCTTTTCTTTACCCTGAATTACTCAAATGAATGAAACTATATAATACTTAAGCTTGTGTGTCTGATTGATTTCACTTAACTTCATGTCGTCAGATGCCTCTATTCTCTTGTAATTCAAATATATTCTTCTTTATTAACAACTAGTATCCATTATATACAAGTAACACTTTTTCTTTGTCCAGTCATTTGTTTGTAGATTTATAGGCTCCATGCAGGATTTAGGTATCAGGAAATTTGTTATTGTAGCCACCTAAACATTATTTGCTTTCATTAGTTTTGGACAATTTCACATCTGTGTATCTTTTTTTTTCCATAATTTTATTGAGAAACAAATAGCAATGAGACAGTTTCAAATCAAATTGGTAGGACAGCTTCAATAATTAACACGTTGCATGCATTCCTCCCAGTGGTTGATTGATATTTCTGTGTATCTTGATATGACTTTATTCAAATTTTTCATGCAAAAGGTTCATGTTTCTTGGAAATGTGGTGCTATAATTTCAAATAAATTCTGAAATTTTAAATCGTTTAATATTTATTACTACCCCTTTCTACTTTGAGAATTCTAATTGTGTAAATATAAGTTTTTTATTTTGGTACAAAGTGAACTATTATATGACTGATCATTAAATTCTTTCTGCTGCTTTTTTTTTTAATTTAGGGAAGGGTCTGCAGGGTGTTCCGGGTCTCTTTGCTAGATCAGACATGTAGTGATCCACTTGTTTACAGCCTCCCAAATGCTGGGATTAAGATGCACACACCACCATGCCAAGTCTCAGTTGCCATCTCAGTGCACCCTGGGGGCAGGGCCAGCATACTCTGCCCTGGGATCCTACCCCACGGCACCCACACCTGCTTGAGGGTGCTTTAATCCACTGATCTATTTGGCCAGCCATTCTTCTCCATTTTCATTGTGGACAATTTCTATTGTTATATTCATTTAAGTTTGCAAATAATTTATTTATAATGTGCAATCTATTATTAATCTCATGCTATGTATTCATTTCAGAAATATTTCTCTAAAATTCATTCTGTCTATATTTTCTATCTTTCACATTTCAGTATTTGGGTACAATTTTTACTATGCTATGTAATTATTGATTTTCAATAAAGGTAATGAAAAAAATAAATGGAAAGAGATGATGAGAAGAAAGATTTGTACTAATATTGTTTAAACAAGAAATCATGTCTGCATCTTTTACTCTGAATAACTACTATGAAGACAATGCCCTATGTATTAATTATAGTAACTGTTCTACTAACCTGTTTTGAAACAAGTTATTTCTTTATTAAAATTAATTAGAAATTTAAAAAAACTCTACAAATTCTGCTATTCCATGGGCATGAAAGGCTCTTCCATCTTCTGATGTCTTCTTATACTTAGTCTTCAATATTCATAATTTCCCTGTAGAATTAATTAATCTATGAGGTTAAGTTTATTCCTAGGGGCTTATTTATTTGAAGCTATTCTAAGTGTAATTATTTTCCTCATTTTTTTCACAGAGTTCTTTTTATCAGTGCACAGAAGTACTATGGAGCTTTGTATGCTACTTTTCTACCTCAGTATTTTGGTGAGTTTTTAATCACTCCCAAGAGTTTTCTGATGGAGGATTTAGAATTTCCTATCTATAAAGCCATATCTTCTACAAATAGTAATATTTTTATTTCTTGCCTTTGTATTAGCATCCATTTTATTTCCTTGTCATTTCATGTTTTTTTTTCTTTGTTTACTTATTTATTTTGGTATGGGGAATCAAACTAAGAGTCCTGTTCTTTCCAGGCAGTCACTGTGCCACTGAGCTATATCCCTGGCCTTTTCTTTGTCTTTATCTAGTTGCTCTGGCTAACGCTGTAGTTACCATACTGAATAAGTTAAAAAAATGTCTAATGTCTTCTAATGTCTACAATTTAAAAAAATTCCTTCAGTTTTTCTGCATTTAGTATGGTGTTCGTTATAGTTTTTTGTATATAAAATTCATTTTGTTGAGGCAAAATCCTTTGATGCCTGTGTTATTTAGAGATTTTTAGGGAGAGCCAATCTTGCAGGGCCACCTGGTCTATGGGGCCTTTCCATGTTTCAGGAAGGGAAGATTTTCGTCATGTATAGGCATGAATTTCTTCGTCATGTATAGGCATAATCTGCATTATACTCACTAGTTTGTGTAACCTGAATCGTCTAGCATTTCTTGCATAAAACCAGCTCCACCACTGTGTGTGATGTTTTAATGTGATATTGATTGGTTTACACTTACATATTAGAAATGTTATCACCAAAGTTATCGATTATATTTGACTTTTGCCACCTGGTTTGGGAATCTTAGTGATACTGGTATTGTAAAAATAGTTAATAGGCATTTCTTTCCTTTCTGCTTTATGAACTACTCTAAGCAGCATGAAATCTTTAAAGATCTTTAATTTTTCAATGAGTCAGTCTTCTTTTGGGCTTTCCTGTTTATGGAGACTCTTCATTATTTCTTTAATCTCAGTGATTTTGATCAATATATTTCAGTTTTTTATCATATGGGTTCAAATCCTGTATGATTTATCCAACTATAAATTGACTCTATAAATTTTCTAACTTATTGATATATAAACTTTCAAAATAGCATCTACTAGTCCTATGGATTTCAGTGGTACCTTTTTAGTATTTCCTTTTCTTTCTAATTTGATTAATTAAAATCTTAACCCTCTTTTTTTGTTAGTTTGGATAATAATTTATTATTCTATTCTTTATAAGGAAGAAACTATATATTGTATTGAAGGTTTTTGTTGTTCTTTTATTTTCTACTTCAGTAATTTATCTTTGATGTTTATTTTTTTTTCCTTCTAATGCTTTTTGGTTTTACTTATTCTTGTATCATTGGATTTGGTTTTGTAGCAATTAATTAAACTCTGTACAGAAGCCTCCTTATTTTAACTATGTAGAGAGTTTAAATTCATATTTCATGAGTCTACTTAAAGGATATAACTAGATCATAGCACAAAGGTTATCTATTCTCATTAGTATTGATTATATATTTATAGAAAGAAATAAGTCTGGTAAAGTATTAGTAAAGAAAAGATCTAGGAGCTGGGGAGATGGCTCAGTAGAATAAGTGCTTCTCTGGTAGGGGGTCTGAGTTCAAACCCCGGTTCCACCAAAAAAAAAAAAAAAGAACGAAAGAAAAGAAAAGACCTAAAGGAATTTTTTGATGGCAAAGACATAATAACTTGAAACAAAAGAGTAAGGTTCAATACAAGTGAAATAGATTCAAACTGTTATATAAATATTACACAATGTAAACACACGCCAGGCCAGCAGACTTGAACAAAAAACAAACAATACAGTGATCATCGGGCAAAATGGAAAAGGTTCACAAATTAAAACTGTATTGAGTCAGTGTGCTGGGGGATCACTGCTATGTTGCATTTTTTCATTTTTAATATTTTTATGATGTTATATTTTTAAAATGAATGCATAGAAGTTTCTAGAGGCAACTCTTCAGTCTTATTTTCTTAGAATATTCTTTCAGAACAATGTAGTCCATGATGTACTTTAAAGTATCTTATATATGTTTTGGTATTTCAGTGTTTTCTAATTTTGCAACAGCAAACATGATTTCATTTAACAAAGTTAATTGTTCACGTGAAAAACTGCATAGAGAAAGTGGCACACAATCTTATATTGTTAAATTTAAAAATTAATAAAAGATTACATTTAAAAATTTGTTTTTTTAAATAAATAAAATAAATTCCAATAAAAAATAAATTAAAAAAAATAAAAATCTGTTTTTTTAGGGCCGGTGGTATAGCTCAATGGACTAAGTGATTGCTTAGGTAAGCTCAGGGGCCAGGGTTCGATGCCTGGTACCACATGCTGAGCTGGTCCTGCCCTCAGGTATGCTGAGCTGGTGATGGAGTCCAGGCGAGGTGACCCACACCTGTGATTCCAGCACTAGGGAGGCAGAAATCAGGGGAATAGCTATGAGTCTGAGTTGCATAGTGAGACCCTGCACATGCACACAAAACCCCCCCAAAAAACAAAAAACAAAAAAACCTTAAAAATCTGATTTTTCTTGCTTTGAGCACCATACTACCCATCCATTATAAGTATAAGCAGTTCCTAAATCTTTCTCCAATTTCCTTTACCTCAAAACGAAATTAGGACTCCTTGATCAAATGGTTAATTTCAAGTATTAAGCAGGAAACACTTTATAGTGTAGGAAAAAAAGGACAGGAAACTAAACTTCATTGATCTTTCAGATGTAAGGTCATAATTAGTATTTTGTCTCTATATTTCTATTCTAGAACACACACACACACACACACACACACACACACACCCCTTTTGGGGAAACAAAATTATTTTTTAAAAAGTCTATAAATTCTATTAGCCACCTAAATTTTTCTGGCTTTCAGTACAAAATTATATAAGCCTGGCCAAGTTTCTTAGTCTGCTAAAATTCACTTTATTCATTTATGAAAGAGCAAGAGTATTAATATTTGTGATTGTGACTTATTTAGATTTATTATAAAAATGACAGCATAGGACCTACTTTGTAGAGGAGATAATAGTATTTACTGCTACTGTGGTCCTCTTTGCTGTTGTCACGTTTTTATAACTTCTCTACCAAGCATTATCATAGCTAAATGCTAAAATGTGTATTTCTTGAATGATTTTGTAAATTCTGTATTGTCAAAGGTAATAGTTGTTTTATTTTACATATCTCAGTATGCTGCAAAAATACATGTGTGTTTTGCTATTTTATATGTTGCACTGTCACAAAAATGTTTATGCCTTTGTATGATTTCCATGAATAAATTTGTTAGAATTAAAGACTTTAAAATTAGAGCTTCAAAGTAGAAACCAAGTTAAAAATATGACCATGTATAGCAATTTACCAACATTCTATCACACATGAACCTTAAATTCATAAACTATGTGATGATTTTTAGATTAAACAATTAACTTTTAACCTTACTCTGGCAGCCATAAAAGGAAGTAAGTGTAAACTGCAAAGAGAAAGCAAAGGGGTGGGGTTACAGCACCCTGCCTACTAAAGCTCATTATTCAGGCAAGCCTGGGAGGATTACTTTCTAAGTTTCTGAAGACAGAAGCATAGAAATTACACCATGGGAAGAAAGTTACTGTACCTTCTGATTGTGGGGGTCTGTGTATCCTATTATATTTACACACCTTTACCAGATAATTTTGAGGAGCCCTGGAGATTAATGTTGATCAACACATCAATGAAAATTTTTCTACATTTGGTAAGTCTGAAATTTATGAACTTTTCAGATGTTCAATGCAGTCATATACTCTGAAGAAATGTTCTGGGGCACTTGTCTTTTTGGTTGTTTAATTGATCTTCTTAAAATAAGTGCTATGGTTTTTGACTCTGTATGGCTTAAACATGACTTATTTGCTTGATGCTATATAATAGGTGGAATACATGTTTATAAATATGAAAAGATAAGCTAGAGGTCATTTGAGCAGAATTCACTGAAGTATTACTCTGTTTAGGTGTCATTCATGTCATGATAGTGGTTGTCTATTGAATTTTTACTCTTGGAGCTTCATTTATTAGTATTCAATTTCATGTATAAGTCAAAAAATTTTTTTATTCCTCCATCATGCATTAGTTATAGACTTTAATGCAATACATTCTGAGATCCAGTATATAGAAAATTACACATAAATAATATGATAAGGAAAAACTGCACTGTCAGAATGGTTGGCATTTGCCCTGGTTTAAAATAGGAAGGAAAAAAAAAACTATAAGCAAAACCAGAAAGAGACACCCTGCTTTTTCCTGAGAACTGGCTGCTTGTGCGGGCATTGCTGGTCCGGGGAAACAAGCAGAAGGTTGCCTCCCTGCTACCTAGAGTGTGTGCGCCATTGTTTCTTTTGTTATTTCATTACTTGATTTTTATAGTCCTCCTCTGAGATCTGAAACAAGATGGGTGCCATACATGATCCCTCTTCATTTTTCTTCTTTCAATTCCTCCAACTTCTGCAGATTCTCATTAGATAAACAGAGTCTGTCTTCATGAAATATATATTTTAACATTTGGGGTTGAATAATAAATTAGAATCAACTAAATGGATGATTTCAGATCATGGAAAATACCTTGGAAGGAGATAAGACAGGAAAAGCAAGTCTTGTGGGCAAGTAATGAGGGCAGGGCTACTGTTTTTATAATCAGTGAGACTCGCTGAGAATAGGAAACCTGCTTCGAGACCAAGGCATGAGAAGAAAACAACCAGCTACAGGAATGAAAGTCAACCCACAGGAACCCCTCCCCACCACACCCTGCCCCGGAACATGCAATACTGGGAGAAGAAGTGAGTCAGTATAGGTGGGGGTGGGAGCCTCAGAGGCCCTGTGAGAGCCTGACCACTCAAAACCCTCGATGAGGAGCTTGAGGGATGCAGGATTTGCGTATCACTCTGCCACACAAGAAAGAATGGGAAGCTGGCGTTAACACCTCCTCACCTGAGAGCTACAGTTGAGACTGCACTGCAGTCAGCCACTCCTCAGCACCTCACACTGCAACAAGTGACCTGACAGGACAGACACATGCCAGTAAAAGAGGAGCTCATGGGACTATGCAAGAAGAACCAGCTATGGAAAAGACAAGGAAAATCCCTGGGCTCTCTCTTCCTGAGGGCAGCACAGCAACTGGGAGACAGACACAAAGAAACAGAGGAAGGAGAGGGTGGGAGATACAGAGGGTGCCGGGTGAAGACTCTGCTCCCAACCCTCCCCAATCTGGAGGCCGAGGTCCCACCTGCACCCAGCACTACTCCTGTTGCATGCTTGGTAGGATTAGAACTTTGGGCTCTCTGTGGACACCAGAGTAATTTTATTTTTTATTGCATTTTTCCCCTTCCTTTTATTTTGGTTTTGTTTTTTGATTTTGTTTTAGTTTTTGACTTTTATTTTTGTTCTAATCTATCCATTTTTTTTTTCTCTTCCTTAAATTGTTGATCTTGATTTAATGATATCTTCATGTGACTGAACATTCACTCTAGTCTTTCTGGACAGTTTCAACAATCCATTGATTAGCTCTTCATTGTTTCACTTCTGCTCTCTCGTTTCTAGTTTCCCAAAACTTGGGAGATTATCCTTTTTTTCCCAGCCTTGCTTCTACTATATTTCTCTTCATTTAGCTCTTTCTCATCTACTACCTCTTTTAAATATCCTTACCATAGGATAAAACCACTCTATCAAGGCAAAATGGTTTGCATATAAGCTCCCAATTTATGATGAGTTCTATTACACAACTGCAGATGTTGCTTCTACGACTAAGGGTACCAAATTAACACACCACATTTGTAAGTTTCTAAGATATGCTTGATGGCACTGTTATTTCTATTGTGTTACTGCATCTAAACAGTCCTACCTGTTGTAATCGTTTTCTCTGTTGTAACAACCCTGGAAAGTTCTGAGATAATGAACATCTCCTAGTTCAGTACCACAGAACTGAGGACTGAGCCAAACAGATATCACCATCTCACCCATAACAAATTCAGAGGGTACAATCTTTGGATGAACACAAAATGCAATACTTTGGAATTAATCTCACAAAGGAAGTAAAAGATTTATATAGTGAAAATTTCAGTACTTTGAAAAAAGAGATTGAAGAGGATTTGAGAATGGAAAGATACTCCTTGTTTCTGGATAGGAAAAAGCAACATTGTGAAAATGGCCATACTTATAAAATTGCTATATAGATTCAATGCAATCCCAGTTAGAATACCATTAGTATACCTCACAGAGCTAGAGAAAACTTTCCTAAAATTCATTTGGAACTCAAAGAGACCCAGATCATCAAAAGCCAGCTGGGAACAAAGGAAAGGCAGGAGTTAACACACTGCTGATTTCTGTCGGTCTATTGAAAGAAGCAGCTCATGAATTTTTTCTTCTCATTTTAAATTTCTTATAGCATTTTTAAACCAAATTTGAGTGCTTATATCTAGTAACCTAAAAAAATAATCTGAAGACAACATTATGCAACATAACAACCATTGTTGAATTCCTATTATGTTCAATGAAATTCAATATCATTTCTAAGGTTATTTTTTACTATTTTTAATTCTTGCTAGCTAGCTATAAAGCCTCCTACTGGGGCTGGGGAAATAGCTCAGTGAATGAGTGCTTACCCAGCAAAGCACGAGGTGCTGAGTTTAATCCCTGGCACCACCAAAAAAAAAAAAAAAAAAACTTTCTGAGCTTCCAATAGGTCACAGATGAAACTAAAGAAATTAAAGTAGATATTAAATGCTATCTATAATGAAATGATAGTGATGATATAGCACACCAGAACTTATGGGACATGATGAGACCAGTCCTATAAGGAATAGTGGACATTTATAATGTTGAATTCTCATATCAGAGAAATAACCAGCTCAAATAAAAACCTGGTTTTGCAGCTTTGGCTTTTAGAGAAAATAAGCAAAAGTGAAGACCAAAACCTGTATGAGAGAGTAATTTATAAAGATCAGAAATTAATGCAATTGAGAGTAAGAAATAATACAAAGAGCAATTAATTGAAGAATCAGTTATTGAAAAGGTTATATAAAATTAATAAAGCCATATCCAACCTTATAGAAAAGGGAACAAAATATATAAATTAAGGCAATTAGGAATAAAAGGAACGAAATCACTATAGATCCTGTGCAAATTCAGAAGATCATCAATATCTACTTCAAGAAACTGTAATAAGATGAAAAATACAGAAGAAATGGAAAAATTCCTAGATACATATGAATTACCACAAGTTGAATCAAGAAGATATAAAAATTCTAAATCAGTATCAGTTGATGAAATTGAAAATGTGCTTAAAAACTTGTGAACAAAGAAAGCCCCATGTCCTGGAGGATTCACTGCTGAGTTCTAAAAAGTATTTAGAGATGCTCTAATGCCATTACTCAGCAAACTCTAATGAAATTGAAAAGGAAGCAGTACTCCCAGATCATTTCTGGAGGCAAGTATCACACAGATACCAAAACCAGGAAGGACCCAACCAAAAAAGGGAGCTACTGCTGACCTTGCTATTAAACATAGATGCAAGAATCCTCAATAAGATACTAGCAAACAGAATGTAGCAAGTCATTAAGAAGATTATACAGCATGACCAAATGAGCTGTATCTCAGGAAAGCAGTGATGGTTCAACACATGCAAATCAGTAAATGCAAGGCACCATATCCACAGAGCCAGAGGCAAAATTCACATGTGCATCTAAATAGATGCAGAAAGTATTTGACAAGTCCAACACCCACCCACAGACAATCGAAATGGATACTAATCTCAATATGATACAAGCCATCCATGAAAAACCAACAGCCAACATGATACTAAATGGTCAACAATTGAAAGTTTCCCCTGTAAAATGAATAACTAGACAAGGATATTCACTATAAATACTCCTATTTAACAGGGTTCTAGAAACATTAGCCAAATCAATTAGACAAGAAAAAGAAATAAATAGGAAAGTAAAAACTTAAATTAACATTATTTACAGATGACAGGATACTCTACATAGAAGAACCCTAAAACTCCCTCAAAAGACTTTCAGACTTAAAAAAGAAATTCACTCCTATAGCTGGCAAGAAGCACAATAATAAAAAATCACTAAGATTCCTGTACATAAAAAAAAATTCAGGGGAGACATTAGGGAAGAATATCTTCCACAAAATAGGTAGAACACTTAAAGACATTTGTGTAGGCACAGACTTCTACAAAACACAGATTACATGGGAAATACCACAAAGAATCAAAAGCTTGTCTCTTTTTTTTTTTTTTTTTTTTTTTTTGTTAAGCTTGTCTCTCATGGAAGAGCTTTTGAATTATAAGAGAAATAATCAATAAACAGACACTCCACAATGTGGATGAAAAATTTAGCCAGTTGCTCCTCAGCAAAAGGGCTCACATCTAGCATATATGAAAAACTAAAAGAAATCTGATTCCTTAAATTCAAAGACCAAATCCAAAAATGGGCACCTGGAAGGAATATACACTTGCCAGAGGAAGAAGTACAAATGGCAAATAAATACATGAAAAAAATGTTCAACATCACTTGTCATACAAAACATGCACATTAAAACAGCTCTGAGATTCTGTCTCACTCCAGAAAGAACGGCTTACATCAAGGAGTCAGCCAATAACAAATGCTGAGCAGGATGCGAGGAAAAGGGAGCACCTCTCCACTGTGGCTGGGAGTGTGGCCTGGTGCCACCACCGTGGAACTCATCGTGGACATTCTTCAGAAACTGAGGATTGAAGGTCTCATGTGACGTAGCTGTCTTCTTCTTGGTATCTTTCCAACAGAATTAAAAGCATCACACCACAGTGACATATGTGCCACTGTGTTTGTAATGGCACAGTTTGTAGGAGGTACATCTTGGAATCAACAGAAATACCCATCAATCAATGAATGGATCCAAAAGAAGTGACTTTTTATATAATGGAGTCTACTTGGCCATAAAGAAGAATAAACTTCAGACATTTATTGCTAAATGGATGTATCTTGAGACCATCCTCTTAAGTGAAATAAATCAGATACACAAGTATAAATATTGAATTATCTTTATGGTATGAGACACTGAAAGTATAAATAACCAAGTTCACAGTAGGTATTGGGAAATAGGAAGAAATGGTTCACAAAGAAAGGGGAGCTAGAGAAAGTGGAGGGGTTAAGGAACAAAAAAAAACAATGAGAAGAGAAGGCTAAGCTGGAAAGCCAGCTTTGCAAATAGGAGGGGAAGAGGAATTGAAGGGAGGGGAGGGGACTGGGGAAAAATAGAAGAGAAATTCACGTATATTACGTATAGATACAAATTCCCTGCAATGAATGTGATCAGTGTATATGCTTAAATTGTTTCAATAAACAATAAATGAAAGAACTACTCCCAGTACTAAGGAAATATTTTTCAGCAAGCACAGCAACAAGTACATAATTCTTAACTACAAGATACTGACAAGTTGAAGAAATTATATTACATAAATGTTTATGACTGATGAGATCATGCTACAATTTAGTTGAGAAGAGTAAAGCATCCTAGAATAGAGCACTTTTGTTTTTTTTTTTTGTTTGCGGTACTGGGGATCAAACTCAGCACTTTGCATTTGCCAGAGAGACACTTAAGCTGCTGAAGTATCTCCTTGGCCGAATAGAGCACTTTTGACCAGCGGTAGTAATTTTTAATTTTATTCTATGTGTGATATTACTCTATGAAAGAGGCAAGAAGTACTTTCCCTGTTTTCAGCTGGGGTTCTAGCTCAGCAACACAAGCGCCTGCCTGGCAAGTGCAACATCATGAGTTCAATTCTAAGTACAAACAAAAGTTTTATTTTTCTCATATTTCCTCAAATGTCACTATATTTATAAAGAATTCTTTAAGGTTTTTTTTTGAAACTTACTGTTAATTACACTTTGTTGTTCATTTTATCAGTTGTGTCAAGTTTTTGAGCTTTGATTCCCTGTCTTCTCAGCATTATTTTTCAACTTTTTTGATGATTATGAATATGCTGGCAGAGTTCATGAAGGATATACATTTTCAAATGTATTTTAATATAGTTTTTCACTCCCAAATGATTTCTGTTTGTATGCTACAATTTCCTTGATTTATCTGAGATTTTATCTGACCTGCTCAGATTCTCTCAATCACTGACAATCTAGTGAGATGTCTTACTGAAGACTTATGTGATGACCGACATGTACATTTGTGCCACGCATGAAGCATTATTATGCATTGCAATTATGCCATAAATGAATAATGTAGCTCCATATTTAAGCCAAATGCACTTAAAATATCATTTCCTAGCTGTGTATATTTGAACTAATTTTAGTTTTGAATTATTCTGGGTTTATTTTCTTCTCTCAAATGGGTGTGATACTATTTTGTGTTTATAGGCAGTTAAGGTAGTATGATTGAAATGAGTTCTCATAAACTATCTGGACCATAATCTTTTCCAAGGCAGATGCACAAGGCTCGAGGAGAGCAGGCTGCCCTTTCTTTTTCTCAGCCATTTTTTTCTTCTCAATCATGCCTGTCCATAGGCATCAGGGTAATTTATAAAGTATTTTATTTTTAGAATGTTTTATTGTTGAATGTTCACTAAATATTATCAGTATTATATTCCATGTGAGGAACTGATGCATGTGTATATCACGTCTTAATTTTACTTCCCTTTCCCATTGAGGTTCTCCATTCTTCTACCATTACCTAGTCCTCTTCACTACTACGTGAAATTTAAACCAGTTCCTCCCACCATCAACAAGGGCCCCTCATCTCCAGGATATACTAGTAGATCTTCCTGGAACTGATTTTCTTTTTCCTTTTTTTTTATTCCATTACATTCTTAAGAGCTTTTCGTCAAGGGTCAAAGTACAATGACCTTGGGCTGGGTAGATGGCTCAGTAGAATTAGCACTTCCCTGGCAAGTGCAAGGGCTTGTGTTCAGTCACCACCTCCAGAAAAAAAAAATAATAATACAATGACCTGGGACAAAAGCCCCAGTCCCAAGCTCTCTATCTCAGCACTTACTTCATTTTTGCTACAGTATAGTAACCTGCCTTTCACCCATAACTATGAAGATCTTGGAAAGTATATTTATCTTGTGCATATATGCAACCCAAAAGCTAAGCAAAGAATCTGAAATATTTTGTGGAATAGGACTTAATAATGGTTTTTCCTCTTTCTAACAACTACTGTAGGCATAAGTAGTTAATTTGCCTTTGTTCTCAAAGGATCAAGGGGATTGACCAGATAAGAATTTTTTTATTTCATTTGAACTAGTTAAGTATCAAATACTTATACTGTCATAAATGTCTTTGAATTCAGAATTTGAATTCTAAGGCCATTTGTTAATTTTGTTTTTAGGCTTCATTTGTTGAGTTCCTGGGACTGTACCATGTTATGGATTCATTCACACTAATTATGGCTTTTGTTGAAGTCCCACCAACTTCAGATGAAAATGTCACTGTGACTGAGACCAAATTTGACAATGTTCCTGTCCGTGTATATGTGCCCAAGAGGAAGCTGGATGCACAGAGAAGGGCTGTGTTTTACATCCATGGTGGGGGCTGGTGTATTGGAAGTCCGGGTAGGTTAAATTTCTGAATGACATCTGATCCTGGAGTAGTCTGTCAATGGTATACTGAAGCTGTATGCTGTGCTCCTGAGCAAGGTTACTGCACTGTTCTTGTCCTGTCTTGCTTTGATCTCTGGCAGGCTTTATTATTCCTTGAACCTTCAAATCACCATTTCTCATCCATATGACTTTCTTCATTAATCCAGGTAATGCTAAGAAAACACCAGTCCTCCTATTATTGAATTAAGTCTTCCTATTATATAATTTCTTAATTATACTTTAAGAAAGTATAAACACTATCTCAATCATCTGTATTTGGTTTTGTAGGTTTCAGAAACATGTTGGTTAACTTACTTGTATACTAACTGTGTGCCTACATTTCTTCCAGGAATGTTGTAGGATATTGGAACAGGCAAAATTCTCCTTGGGCCTTAAATTCTAATTAAGACAAACTCTAAACAATCGGTAAATTCCTAAGTAATACAATGTAGCATAATATGACAAATATAGATAATAATAGGTTAAAGTAATCAAGATTGGGTACAAACATTGCTAGTCCCTACACATACAGAATTGTTTTCAAAAGAAGAGTACGTCCAGAAGTGGAAAATTGGGAAAAAACCTTTGGGCTCAGTCATATAACTAGGAATTGTGCCTTCACTGACTCTAGTTGTAGAGTCAACCTACAGAGCGTACTCGCAGATTTTAGCTGCAAAGTTGCAAGTACAAGCTTGATATTCAGCAATTTACCTTCAATTAGTGAAATGTAAAAAAATTGAGGGAAGGGAAGAGAGGAAGCATAAGTGAGTGTAGAGAAGCAATGTCCCAGGCTTAAAATTAATTGAAAAGTGACAAATGATATGAAAAATTCAGAGAACAAAGAAGTGTCTCAGTTACTCTTCTCTCATTGCTGGGACAAATACCCAGCACTCAAAATGAGGACAAGAAAGACGAATTATTTACCTCACAGTTACTGGAGGCTTCAGTCCTTACTCAGCTGGCTCCAAGGCAGAGCAGCACCTGGCAGAGAACAAACTTTCATGGATGGCAAAGAGCAAGAGAGCCAAGGGAGGAGTAGCAGCAGCTCAAGCAGCTAGCTTTTCTTCCCTTCTTACAATGATATTCAAATTACCTGCCTCAGGGCGGGTGCAGCATCCATACCCACAATAATCATTCACAAACTCCAGAAGATGCCCCCTGACTGCATGAGCTTTGGGGGAAAACTAAAATCCTAACAGGAATCTCGGGAGAAAAAGACAGAAGAAATGATTGTCCTGTTTCTAATAGAATGACAGGGAAAGTGAGGACAGGTTCTGGGGGAACACAGACAAGTAAATTTTGGGTAGAAGAATACAGAATGAGCAAAGCATTAAAAATTGTTCAAATGAAAAAAGGTCATAAAATGAAAAGAAAGTCCAAGGTGAGTGTGTCCAAAAGAGAGGTTAGTGAGAAGTAGTGAATGGTGAAAAGATGCTGAGGAAATGGGACAGAAGTGCCCATCTTGGCAGTCAAATATTTTATTGTCATAAAGCTGTGAACAAATCTGATGGCATTCTAACCAGCAGAAAGTAAGATAAAGAGTCTAGAAGAGTGACTTTTGAACTTAAACTCTTATTTGTAAAAGGTATAAGTAAGAAAATGATAGACTAAAATGAGAATTAAGCAAGAGAATTTGCTTGATTTTCATGTAAAAGAGATATAAAAAGTGAGGACGGGGGGGCTGGAGAGATGGCTCAGTGGTCTAAAGCACCTACTTAGAACAAGCTTGGCAAAGCATCAGGGACCGCGGTTCAATCCCCCAGCACCACATGC
>NW_004524762.1:2526286-2536233 GCF_000260255.1 Octodon degus | reverse complement strand
GACCGCGGTTCAATCCCCCAGCACCACATGCCAGCCAGCCCTGCCCCCTGGTGGGCTGAGCTGGCCACACACACACACACCACTCTCTCTCTCTCTCTCTCTCTCTCTCTCTCTCTCTCTCTCTCTCTCTCTCTCATAAATTAAAAAAAAAAAAGTGAGGACGCCCAGGGTATGCAGCGGGAGTGCAAGTTTGAGCCCAGCGTGGACAGCTGAGCACCTCAGTGAGCCTTTGCCCAAAATAAAATAATCTTAAAAGAACTTGATTGTATCTCAGCCAGTTTCGGTCATCAGTACTACAAAATAAGGAGGGAGGAATTAAGGAAGTTGTGTGGCACACAGAAGATAGCAGTTTGTTACTAATAAGCAAACAATACAGAGGAAATGGAGGTGAGGAGAAAGATTTGGATGATTGGACATTAATTAAACGTAGATGGAGGGGGAAAACCAAACAAAACTGCGTACAGTCTTCTTTCTAGACGAGAGTAAACAGAAGCAAACCATAACTTAGCAGGGCAGATACAGCTAAAAAACTGATTCCAATTTTTTAAGGCAACATCTTTTATCCAATTTAATTTTAGGTGATTATTTTATTTTATTTTATTTTATTTTATTTTATTTTATTTTATTTTGTGCCCGTACAGATGCTGATGGCTGTTCTCCATTTTCCAAAGTGTGTTTGTACCACTAGAGTCACATACACACCCACACATGCATCAAGAGTGACTTTTCTTTTTTATCTGTGTGTATGTAGCATGTAAAACACACAAATCAATATCATGTATCAGGGGGCCAGGGAGATGGCTCAGGAGAATAAACACATGCGTGGCAAGTGCAAGGGCCTGAGGTCAATCCCAGGTTCCACAAACAAAATAAATAAATAATAAAAATATTGTGTACCAGTCAAAAGCTGGGCTCAGTCTTCCAGGAATGCTGCTGGTCAAGGACAAGTAACAAAATGTGCAGAAAAAGACGTATAAGAAAAGAAGAGCAATTAGAACGTCCAGGGAGAAATCCCACCAAGTTTGAGGTGAAGGCTTTCTGAGGATAACATTTTTATTTCAGCATTACATTTTTACTTTTGCTATTCGAGTATATAATATGTAGAGAATCCCCAGAACCTGAAACAAGCAAAGTCTACTTTTGTTTAAAAAATCCTTCCTTTCCTTTGTGGATTCTGACTAACATTTGCCTTTAATTCTTTTATTTGAGCTTTAGGTAATTATGACCTGCTCTCAAGATGGACGGCAGAGAGGCTTGATGCTGTGGTCGTGTCAGTCAAGTAAGGCCTGTGTTGTTTTACTTTGGGTACAAACACCTTAACTACCAAAATTCTCTCCAGTGTCTTGAATATCTCATGGCTGTGTGCAATGCTGATTTGTTGCAAAAGAAATATTTCTATATAGCACCCAGGTAATTAAAATACAAGGCGAGTTCAGCTAGTTCTACACTGGGTAGCACTGAGAAAAGCAAAATGTGTGTGTGTGTGTGTGTGTGTGTGTGTGTGTGTGTGTGCACTCGCACGCACATTTGTACAGACTGATGGGTATTATTTGGGCAGCTAGGAAAATGGGATAGTAAAGAAAATTTATTTACATAAGCTTAAATTCTGTCATCATTGTACGTACCTACTTGGTTTTGATTATCTTTCATTTATGCTCCTTAAGGTTAGGGTTTCTGGAGTCAGAAGATTATCTATAAAAGTGCATAATACATATTTGTGACTTTTGTTAGTCACTTTGAAAACTAAGCGGTAATATTCTCGAAACTAGCTTATCTTAGTGTCCAGCACTTGGCTTAAAATATTAAATTTTCATCTCATATTGAACAAAGCCAGTGAAGGGTCAGCGAGATAGCTCAGCAGACTAAGGACCTGCTTATGCAAGTTCAGGGTCCTGGGTTCAATCCCCAGTACCACATGCCATGCTGCCCCCACCCCCTGGCATACTAAGCCAGCTTCTGAGTCCAGGCATGGTGACGCATGCCTGTAATACCTGTGCTGGGGAGGCTGAAACAGGAAGATCACTATAGTCTGAGCTGCATTAGTAAAATCCTGTGCCAAATACATTTTTTTACAAAAAGTCAATGAGTTAATGGAAAATAATGTGTTGGATCAGTAATCTATGTTTGAAAGGAACAGTGAGAGCTAGTACACTTGGCATTATAGTAGAATCATGCCACACATTGAATGGTTCTGTGTTACTTGTTATTAAAAAGAAATATTGCACTAACACAAGGACAAGTCTGGGAAGTGTCATGTCCTGTGGAGGAAGCTGGTCTCAAAGGGCAGCACTGTGTGTGGGCCATTTGTATGAAAGTTACTGGACAGGAAAAGCCACAGCAGCTGTAAGGGAGGAATGAGGATGGTAACTGATGAACCAGAAAGTGAGAAATGTCTGCCAAGGGTACAGGGCTGTTAATTTAGTTATTTGTTCTTTTTTAAGTGTTGCGATGTTCTCAAATGGATTTAGGTGTTCACTGAAAATTATTAAGTATATGAAAAATTCTTGAAATATATATCTATGATAAATGTTCTGGCACATAAATAGTATGGCAATAAAGTATATTAAACTTATATTAAAATAAGGGCTCAATGTTAATTAGGAAAATTTGTCTGGAAATGTCTGTTTTTATATTTGTATGGATACAAAAGTATTAAAATTCAAATATATTTTTCATATTCAAAACATACAAATAATTAGAAGTAGAAAAGAAAGACTTTACAGAACAGAATACCCAAATTGTCAATAAATATGTGAACATTTAGTATACAACAAAATATAAATAATATGCACCGTATAATACCTCTGTACCTGATATTGTGCATAAGATCAAAAAGGCCTTAAATACCAAAGATTGCTAAGAATGAACACCAAAGGAATTGTATAAACTACGAGTAAAGGAAAAATTATTTGACACTGCTATCTAAAAGTGTTCACATATTTTAATACTGTACACATCAACACCACAGACAACTATCTACAGGAATGTAGATGCTCACCAACTACTAGATGCAAGAATATCTCCACAAAGTTATTTGGAAAGCCAAGATTGAAAGCAGCCCAAATCACATGGCTTTTTAAAGTTGGAATGCATTACCTACTTAATTATCATTTATATATTTATTGTACTAAGAACACATACAATTTACTTTCTAAACCACTTTTTAAGTGCAAACACATTATTGTTGACCTTATCATAATACTTTAAAGCAGATCCGTAGAGAATATTCATTTTACCTGATTGAATCCATTAATTATTAATTCCCTATTTGTCCCTCTCAGCAGCCGTTAGAAATCAATGTTTTACTTTTTGGTTCTATGAATTTAAGCATTTTAGGTAACTCATATAAATGCAATTATTCATTGTATTAGTTACTCTTCTCTCATTGCTGGGACAAATACCTGACACTCAAAATGAGGAAAGGAAAGGTTTATTTAGCTCACAGTAGCTGGAGATTTCAACACAGTGTAGGAGAGGCTGCCATTTTCAGGATGACTCTCTCCACATATCTGAGAAAGCACAGGCTAGACAGTCTAAGGGTTCACACCTCTATGGCCCCACCCCTCAGGACCCACCCAGTCCTCTGGCCCCACCCCTCAAGCCACTCATTGGTCTTCCAGCAGCATCTGTCCCATAACTTACATGAGCATTTGCAGGGACAACCAGACTAAATCCATAACATTTAGCCCCTGGGCCCCCAAAGTCTCACTCACATCTCTTTGTCCAAAAGGCATTTTAGTCCATCTCTAACAGTTGCCAAAGTCCTACAGTTTCAGCATTGCTGAAAAGTCCAATCCCAATTCTCCTCCAAGGTCCAAGGCAAACTCTCAACTGTGAGCCTCTGTATAAATAAAAAGTTAAATACATCCAAGATTCAAAGGCACAAGATAAACATTGCCATTCCAAAATGTATACACAGGAGGATACAAGCCATTGGGGCCAATACAAGTCCAAAATCCAGCTGGGCAAACATTGAGTCCTACAGCTCCATGTGGAACATCCAAAGTAATCTGGGAGAAATCATGAGCTCCATGTGGCTCCGCCCCTCTGGCTCTTCTGGTGGTGGTAGCTCCCGTGGCTTCTCTCTTAGACCAGTTTTACTCCCTCTACACACTACCCTGTCAGGGGCACTTCCTGGCCTCCCAGACCTTCTTCTGAAATTGGGGTGGAAGCCTTCTGAACCTTAGAACACCTGCATTCTGCAAGCACCTAAAACCAATACCACATAGATGATGCCAAGACCTGCTGCCAGTGGGAGCAATAGCCAGGCTTTCCTTGCTCTTGGGTATAGGGGTCAAGTGCTTGGATCACTGTGTATCCTGATCCTGATTCTGAGACACAAATTTTCTGCCAGTACCATTCTGTAATCTGGTGTGGCTGCCTCTTCCTTCTGGAACCTGGTGTGGCCACCACCTCCATTCTGGAACATGGGGCTCTGTGGCTTTCTTCTCAAAGAAAAGTCTCTTACACTTGGGGTTCTAAGACTGCAAAGGTCGAGATCCTTCCACCTCCTATGATGCTCTCAGGCAATCCTTTCCATCCTCTTATTCCTTCTTGGCAATGGAGATCTGCTCAGCTCTGTCTTTGCATTCCACAGCTTTATTAGAGCTTCCTTTCTGACCAGACTCAGAATATTTGATATCATCCTGCTGGGCTCTTTTCACTGGATGCTCCACATAAATCTGACTGAAATCCCCTACAACAGCCATCCCACGGTCTCAATATTTCACTGATTTGGGATTTCTTTTGAAAGATTAATCAGTCCTCCATGTTTAATCTCAGTCTCAGGCAAAGTGTCTGGACACAGGGAAAATTCAGACAAATGTTCTGCCAAGCCAAAACAAATGATCTGGAGTCCAACAACCAAAGCAGTCCTTCTTCCCAGCAGAAACCTTCCTAGCCTGATTTTTATAGGCAGGTTTTCTATCAGTCTAGGGGCAGAATGTTATAGTTTGTGTCAACTTGTCCCCACCAAAGCCTCATGTAAGTTATGGGGCAGAGGTGGCTGGAAGAGCAGTGAGTGGCTTGTGGGGACAGAGACAGGGCCTAGGGGTGGAGTAAGAGAGGCATGAATGCTTAAACTGCCTAGCCTGTGCATTCTGAGAGGAGTAGAAGGGGTCATCCTGGACATGGTAGTGCCCAGCCTCTCCTCCAGTGTCTTGAAACCTCCAGTAATTGTGAGCTAAATAAGCCTTTCCTTCCCTCATTTTGAGTGTCAGGTGTTGTCCCAGCAATGAGAGTAACTAATGCATTCATGTTTTGGATAAGTGATTCGTGTTGCATTCCTGCAGTGGAGTATATTATACAGGAGACAGAAGAAGCGCACGGCAGTGTGCACAGGGCTCAAAGCTGGTGATGAAACCAAACCCAAGGGCCCAGGTGTATATGCCATTTACCTATTTCAAGGGCAACATATACAAAACCAGTTGATGTCATTAAATTCGGTTAGTGAGTACTTCAAGAGCTGAAGAACATCTGAACACTTCTCTGGCAGGCACGGGTCGTTTGCATGGTTTGTGGTTGTGTTTGTTTCTAGTTCACCATGTTGGACACTTATTACATGTACATATCGGCAAGATCTGTTTAATTAGCCTTTGAAAGAAATGACAAAAAAATCATGTCTTCTCTCCACAGCTACAGATTAGCACCTAAATATCACTTCCCAGTCCAATTTGAAGATGTATATAATGCGTTAAGGTGGTTCTTACGCAAAACTGTTCTTGAAAGTTATGGCGTAAACCCTGAGAGAATCTGCGTTTCTGGGGACAGTGCAGGAGGGAATTTAGCTGCAGCAGTGACTCAGCAGGTAGGACGCCCCTCACCTCTGTTTTTCAGAATTGTCTACCTATAAGCAGATAAATACATACATGCCAATATAAAAGCAGCAATGTGTATAATAGTGAAGAGAATATTACTAAAGCTGGAAGCTATGCCAAGGTGGCGATTCCTGCCCTGGTCAAGGTTGCTTTCACTTTCTTTTTCTTTTCTCTTAATAGTTTTCTTAAAATATATAAAATAAAAAATAGTATAAAAAAGCATTAGAAATGATACAAAATTTCATGAAAGTTATAGAAATTCAACAATAGCTGCTGTATCACATGATGTTAGCTTCAAGTTAGTTGTTTAGGTTACCAGAAATAACCATAGTCTGAGGAGATGATGGAGTTGAACTTTGATATGTGTTAGCAAAGTACACCCGTCAGGTGAATGAGAAGAGAAAATGACTTTGAACCATTTTGGAAATTCAAGTGTGTTCAATAATCATTCATGGAGTAGTCTTCCCTTACCAAAGTAAGCTGGCTATTTTGAAAACATTATCAGCATATTCAAAACTCCTATATTATTTCAAGAAAGATTAGAAATGGGAGTCATGAGTTGTCTTGATCTTGATTTTTAAGTGCCTTCTTGCTCAGCGCCCTTATTCTCTCTAAGCATTCTCTAAGTATCCACTTCCTCTCTGTTGGGAAAAATAAACCTTTTAAACTGGCAGAGTTGTTTGAGGGCTGCTTTTATGTATTTACATTAAAAACATGGTAGCATGATATGATCATTATAAGTGTTTTTCAAAATATTAGAAATCATCTATTGTGAAAATTATAATTAAAAAGTAGACAGATCTCTGAAATTACAAAATTTGGGGGTATATCCAGAACCTGTAGTTTTATAGAGAAATCATAAATAATAATTTTTAGTGTAATGCAAATTTAGAAAACAAAATCACAAATTAAAGAATATATTCTGAACATTCAAAAGTTATGAAGAAATATTTTTATGAATTACTTTGGTTCAATTCTGATATTCACACATAACACTTTTCTGACCACTGACCTTTACAAATATTAGCATATTGGGCCTGGCATTGAATAATCATTGCATGGAATATCTCACAAAAAAAGCTTTGTCAAATCTTGCACAAGAGCATGTCACTTTGGCATCCGCGTGAAGTCAGAAATACTTCAAGGATTCTTTTTCTTCATGGGAAAACTTACGCTGGTCTGTTTCAGCATACTTTTATACTAGCATAAAAGCAATGATGACATTAAGTTAAATGTGTATGTCATCGCTTCTTTACATCATTTTAAGCTGAAAGTTATGGCATATGCTTACTAATTGTTACTTAGATCCTCTTAGATCATCCTCAAGGCATATAGTTTTGCTTAAGTTAAACATATGTCTACTTAAGGAGCATCTAGTTCTAGAATACCCTTTAAACACTTCTGAGTTTGCCAAATGGTGATGTATGTTATTTCTTTGGTGTGTTTTGAAGTGATGAACTTACATATAGACTATGTTATTGACAGTTGTTTTATCATTTACAAAGGAAACAAATTGTACAGATCATGTTTACTCTTTAGCTCCTAGGTGACCCAGAAGTCAAGACTAAAACCAAGATCCAGGCCTTAATTTACCCTGCACTTCAGGCTCTTGATTTATATTCACCGTCCTACCGAGAAAATGAACAAATGCCAATTCTGTCTAAGTCGCTCATGCTCAGGTACTGGAGTGAATACTTTTCTACAGACAGGGCACTGGAAAAGGCCATGTTTTCCAATCAGCATGTACCTGAGGAATACAGTCATCTCTTCAAGTTTGTTAACTGGAGCTCCTTGCTCCCTGAGAAGTTTAGAAAAGGACATACTTATGACAACCCAATATATGGTAGTCCTGAATTGTCTCAAAAATATCCTGGGTTCCTAGATGTGAGGGCAACACCTCTGTTGGCAGATGACAGCAAGCTGCGTGGTTTACCCCTCACGTATGTCCTCACGTGTCAATATGATGTCTTAAGAGATGATGGACTCATGTATGTCACCAGACTTCAGAATGCTGGTGTTCAAGTGACCCATAACCACGTGGAGGATGGATTCCATGGAGCAATTTCCTTTCCACTACTTAAAATTTTTCATAGATTGACAGATCATTATATTACTTGGCTAAAGAAAAATCTATAGCAAAACATGTATTCCTAAAAATTTTTAAAATACATTTACAAAAACATTATAAAATCTGAATAGAATGAAAGAGTTGTGTTTCGAAAGGTCTATTGATATTCCATGTTAGTAAAATAGTTCTTGCTGCAAATATCTTGCCTTTTTGTTACCCAGAAGAATTGCACCTAACGTCTCTCACTGTAAATCTGCTATTTCTGCTAGTATTCCTTGTAATTTGTAAATTTTAGTTTTTGTTATCTTTTTTCTGAAATGATACATTATCATTTCTGCTTGCCGGTAACCATTATAATTTCAGGAAGAGAAAGCTGAGAAAAGATTCTCCATCTGTGTAATAGCAACGTTTCAGTCAATGCACAGCACTTGAAACACTCCTGGTGAATGGAGAGGCTGAGCCCCACATCTTTCCAAAATGGTTTCCTTACTCCAAGTCCAGTTCATTCCATCTCTAAATTCTGTTTTCCTTCACAGCACTTTTAGATCCCAAGAACAGGAATTATACTATTCAATACTTACAATCCCCAGAAGAATGATCTGCCTTGTATTTTGGGAATGTAAAGACATTGTAGCTCATTACAGTCTAAAGTAGTCTTCAGGATAGAAATACTAGAGGCCAAGGAATATAGAAGTGGAATTAACTTATCTGCAATAAAACAAAAATCAGAAAATGTAATTTGTGACAAGCCTATCCTAGCAATGCATAGTGGAGGTTAAAATGGATTCTGCTTAACACCAGGCAGAATATTTGCACTGACCATGACGTACATTACACTTCATAAGCACAAAGAAACCTACCCACAGGCGCCCTGTCGATGGGAGGCATCCCACCCACGTGGCTATCTAGTACTAAGTCATCTCTTGTCTGTAGCTCACCATTTTTCCCCGTCTGGTTTTACATTTGTCATCATGCTCATCATGTTTTTGTGTAATCTGGATAAATAATCTAGGCAGAGATGAAATAACAAAAGATCTATATTTGAGGCCATTCTACTTTATCAGGAAAATAGTAGTAACTCAAAAACCAGTAAATTTCTTATTTATTATTTCTAGGAAGAAAGCAGAAAACATTTCTCAATATAGAAGTTTTGCACATGAGTAAATTACATTTTGGCTTTTTAAAATATATCTGATGTATTTTTATATCTTTGATAAGCATACTCCATTTTTTTATTTTTTGATATCTTTGATATTTATATGGTTTATACAGCTGTTCTCACAATACAGTTGTAACTCGCAGCAATGCTCTTGTCTTCAGCCTGCCCAGTGCTGGGGTTACAGGTGTGCACCTCCAGACCCGGACTCAGTCTCCAGCTCAGTGTACCCTGCAAGCGGGGCCGGCACTGCACGTGGTGCTGGGGACCGAACCCCTGTCGCTGCACTTGCCTGTGTAGGAGCTGAGTCTCCTAAGCTATCACTCCAGTCCTTACATTTTTTATACTAAGACACAAAATAATACTAAACAACAATAAGCAATTAACAGACAATTCCACACATAGCTGTAGAAATAATTTATTAAACAAAAAACATGGGATAAATACTTTCCTGATAAACATGTAAATACATTCAGAGTTAACAGCAAACTCAAGGAATAGAGGAAAAATTTGTATATGTGGTCTTGCAATGATTTTTTCTGTACTGTGTATAAATATGAAATACTTACTGTGCATAAATTCTTAAATTAATCTATGGCTGGTGATTGCTGTTGTTTTGCTTAATCCTCCCTCAGAGATAGTACAACCTCGCACTAACATGAACACCTAAAGGGGAACATCTTGGCCAGAGCGTACCCACTGTAGGATAAATACTTTTCACAATTATTAGTCCAGGGACTCAAGCCTAGAATCTCAATTTCTTGGGAAGCTGAAGCAGGAAGATTGCAAGGTGAAGCACAGACCAAGGAACTTAGCCAAAGTTCATGTCAAAACAAGAAATAAAAAGCGCTATATGTAAACCTCAGGAGTAGACTGACACTGGCATAACACGAGAGAGAGAGAGAGA
>NW_004524762.1:2522273-2525971 GCF_000260255.1 Octodon degus | reverse complement strand
TTTTTTTTTTTTTTTTTGTATTTTAGAGAAGGGTCTACAGGGGGTTCAGGGTCTCACTACTGAATTGAACTCGTAGAGATCTGCCTGTTTACAGTCACCCAAGAGCTGTGATTATAGGCATATATTTCCTTAAAAACAAATCGAAATATAGTTCCCACAAAAAACATTGCTAAAATTAAATTGATTTTAGCATTATGGTATGAGCAAACTTGGAGAGTGGATTCCTTAATTTTCATTCTCTCCAAGTTCAAAGAACTGAAAACCAGGATCTTCCTGAAGACACTCCCTCCTCTATTTTTCCTTCTACACAGTCCTGAAGGTGAAGATGTGATTTGCTTGCTCTTTGCTCTTTGAAACCCCCACGCCTCTGTCTTGTCTGGATGTAGTAAATTACAGCCTGGGGGCCAACTCTAGACTATACTCTGTTTTTGTACTCCAAGTAAATGATTGTTTATATACCATAGAGTTGTCAAAAAATGAAAGAGGTTATGGAAAAGGTCTTAGAAGAAGAGAATAAGAGGGAAGAGTTGACATATTTTATTATGGGGCATTTTCAAAACAGCTTGAAATTTCATATAACAACAAGATTATTAGAAAAAGAACACCCAATACTGGGAGTCCAAACTGGCAAATGTCTTGCTTAATACTGAGATTATTGATGTAATAGTGACATATTGATAGTAAGCATAATAAGACCTTTTGAACCCTTAAGGGAGTAATGAAAAACTTGGAGAAGTTTTTGAATAAAATGTTCTCATGGCCATGACCTATAATGTGCCATGACAAAAGACAGTTCCTTCTATATAAATTACAAACAATGAAACTCTTTCAAGATGGGTCTTCATTTCCAATAATAACTGAGATATTTGTAATTCATACAGTAAACTAATATTTGACTCTTACACACTGCTTTCATATAAGTTCTTCTATCCTCACTACAGTATGGTTCATGAATATAGAAATATAGATATGAGACAAAAGTCTAATGTCCCAAGGAAGAAAGGAGCAATACCCAGAAGAAAGCTGTTGTCTCACACTGTAAATCCCTGCAAGCTGGGATTCAAGTCTGCAGATAACATCTTCTCCTAAGGGAGAGGCTGCTTTAAACTTAAAAGTTTGGAAACAAGTTAAGAGAACTCTGAGTGGTGCTCACCAAAATGGGTAGCCAATTGCTCTTCATGAATGGGCTCTTTCTAGTTTAATTTCCTTAACATGGAAACTTTGCAATCAAACTCAAAAGAGTCTAAGAAATATTTGAAAAGGACAGCTTGAGATCCTAATACTGCTAAACCTCGAGAGCAGCTTCTGCATAAATATGAATCTGCACATGAGACCTTTTTAAGACCTTTGCTTCCTCTCTCTCAAATGTGGATGCTAACATAGAAAAAAGGAAAAAACAGAGCAGGGGTACACTGTGGTGCATAATATGATGAGGTTGCACATCCTCAAGTCCCCCTACAAGAAGGTGCTCCCTGGCATACCAAGAGTGTCGGTTCTTTAAATTTCTTGATGCTCATAGCAGGGATGACTCTGACAAACTGGGTTCTAAAAGGACATTTATGGCATTGCAAATGATCTCTCAGAATCTGAGGATTCGAAGGATATAGAACAGAAGGAAATTAAGAATGAGGACATGAGCCGAGGTAAGGCAATTATCATAATTGCTTTCTACAGGGATTGAAAAAAAAATGAAGGTCTCAACCTCTGTAGCTCTTCTGTCTCAGTTCACAAAAATTCAGCCCCTACTGCCATCTTTTAATCCCTCTGCTCCTCCATATGAAAAAAAGGAAGGCCCCATAGCAATTTATGAAGGTGTGATATCTGAGGCTCTTATGCAAAAGAGACAACAGGGAGATCCTGAAGCTTATTCTACCCCTTTGGGTATTTTTCCTGTGATGGTTCAACAACACCCACCAAATGCTCAATTTCTCCAGGCATATGTACAATGGGAACACCAACCTCTGACATTCAAGTTTATTAAAGATTTAAAGCAGTCTGGTATGCAATCAACCTATGTGATTAGATTAATGCAAAGATTAGCAAATGAACATAGATTAATTCCTCATGATTGGGAAGATTTTTGCTGTACAATTTTAGAGCCAAGGCAATATTTGCAGTTTAGAACCTGGTGGAAAGATCAAGCAGGTATTCAAGAAGGAGTTATCGGAGGACAATATATCCCAGTTAATGTTTCATTAGATGAACTCATTGGGCCAGGGGCGTGGCTTTGTATCCAAACTCAAATGCTATATGATGATGTGGTTATAGTGCAAATTCGCATTTGCTCCTTGAGGGTGTGGAAAAAGGTGAAAAGGCCAAGGGATGCTCAAACATCCTTTGCTGAAGTTCTCCAGTCTAATAGGGAGCTGTATGTAGATTTTGTCTTCTGATTAAGGGAGGCTATACACAAAACAGTGAAAGCACCAGATTTGAGGGATTTATTATTACAAATTTTGTCTTTTGAGAACATTAATACCAAATGTCAAAAGGCTCTGTGTCCCTTCAAGGCACAGGGTGCATCATTGGAAGAATATATTAAGGCCTGCACTGATATTGACTCAGAGCCTTACAAAGCTAATTTAGTGGCAGTTGCCTTACAGACTTTTTTTTTAAAACAAAATCATACCAAGTGTTTTCAGTGTGGAAAATGGGTCATAGGAGAAAAGATTGCAGAAAAGGACAAGATGAAAAGAAAAAGGAGATAAGAATAGCAAGACTGCTCCAGGACTTTGTCTGAGATGTGGAAAAGGTAAACATTGGACTAATGAATGCCGCTCCAAACGTGATGAGCATGGCCAACCCTTACAATCTCGGGGAATCTGGAGAATGGGTCCATCATCCAGGGGCTCAGAGAAAAACAATACAAGATACCTGCAGTTTCCATTGGCCAGGCCGAATTTGAATCGAACACAGGATCACAGGTCTTTCCCTGCAACCCCCAGAAGCAGAAGCACAGCTTTAGATCTGATACTTGCAGAAAATCAGCTTTTGATCCAAGCCTGGAAAGTTTACAAAATTAAAACTGAAGTTTTCAGCCCTATTCCGAAAGATACTGTAGTCTGATTGTGGAAAGTGTTACTACCCAAGATGCATTTCTACATTTCATAATTATTGATAGTGATTATGAAGGAGAAATAATATTTATGTTGTCTACTACTTAACCTTTTCAAATTAAAACTTAACTGCTTATTAATATAGTCTGGAGGTTTTGTTTGGTGTAATCAATTCTTTTTATACAGAAAATTAAAGTAATAATTCTCTCCATCCAAACCATTGTTTGAACCACACCAGATTCTTATATTGCTCAACTGGTCTTTTCTTGATAAAAATTTTATAATTATTAAAAAGAAATATTGGGTTAGAAAATAAAAATTAAAGGAAAAACATTTAGAAGCTCTTCAAATGCAAATGTAGGTAGCCTCCAGGTAGGGCAGCTACAAAGATATAAGGCTGTTGCCCTGGGATATTTTAAAAGATTACTTAAAATTCTTTTAATTCATAATAAATTGTGATTGCTGTTTTCCTGACCTAAATTAAAAATGGCATTAAAAATAGGGCTTTGAGCTGCCGACTTCCGGGAACCCCTAGACCCAATCCTAGCCCAGGAATTTCTGCCGAGTTCCAGGAGCCTGCAGACCCAATAATACCCAGGTCTGCAGCAGGAAGGAGCTGAGCACAGCAGACAGACCTAAGCCAGA
>NW_004524762.1:2506613-2515048 GCF_000260255.1 Octodon degus | reverse complement strand
AAAAGGGTCGTTTGGAGAGATCTCCATACCAGACAATGGAAGAGATTCAGTACAGGGCAAGGGGTTTGCTTGTGTTTTCCAGAGAATGCTAAATGACCCATTTGGTTAGCAGAGTATACTGTCAGGCTGCACCATAGAACCAGACCTGAAGAGGAAGTTAACAGCAATGAGGCTATATCCAGCTTGGGGCCTCTTTAAGGAACTGACCAAATGGAAATCTAAAGTCTAAATAGGTGACAAAAACATAAAAATGCAAAATACACATATTAATTATAGATAAAAGATCTTATTCATCCCAAATTTTTCTAATAAGAGATCTCTACTAATTAATAAACAGCAAAATCTGACTACATTACTTATAAAATTTCTAGAAATTGTGATAGAGTTACTATAGTTTAATTTGGCCAAACATTTGAGTACAATCTTAATTTTCTAAGGATGTTTATGTGTCTGTGTATTTATGTGTTTGTGTGTCTTTCAATGAACATCTGTTCCTCTTCTTTTCTTTTTTGATGATTTGTTCTAAATATAATTTGAGATGTAGACTTTAAAGCATGCTTTTTCCTAAATTATCAGATAGTCAAAGTGATATTAAAATTGATTTATACACAGTATATCATAAAGTTTAACATAATTAAACAAAAATTCCCTAGAGTGGGAAAAGATTATTAGGGATGAATCTAACTGATAAATAAGAGGTGTGGCCAAACTTTTTATCCATTAATGAGGAGCTCTCAATAATCTCAATAGTCTCTTAGGAGACACCCTCAATAAATAGGTCATTGGTGTTTTTCAAAAAGTTACAACAAGGATTTCTCTTTAAAGGTGGTTTTGGTACATAACCAAATTAAGAAATGAAAGTTTTCACATGTATATGTCAATTAACTGTTGTTAATCTCATGGTATATTAAGTGAATTTATGATTCTAGGTGTATAGGTCTTTCAAAATGTATAACAAAGATTGCTTATTGGGATCAGATTTTTTCTCAAATTCAGAATTCTGCCTTTTACAAAAAATATGATGTACATCAAATTTAAGGATAACTAATTAGATGAAAAAATTTTGTGCATTAAATAGAAATGACTGGTTAAAACTATTATGTCAAAATGCAAGTCCAAGTATATTACAAAATGTCATCAGGATTGTCGTAATAAAATGTTGTATATGGTTTTGTTTCCTAAATTTCTCTGTAAAAATATGCAACTATTGTCTGTTAACAGTCTACAGGGACTTAAATATTAGAATATCTACAGATAATTATAAAATAAGCTAATAGAAGCTTAAAGGAAATGCTCATTAAATGAAAAGGGGAAAATAGTACAGGAATACACATGTGCACACCTAGATTGATAGTTTAGAAAGCTCTATTTACATTAAAAAATTTTAAAAACTACTACTAGACAGATCTTTTGCTACAGACTGTCATTGGAAGAAAGAAATACTGAAGAAGTGATTTGAATGCCAACTTGACAAAACCTAGAAAATGAGCAAAAACAAGTGTTTTCAGAGAAAAATACCAACTTGTTTCTTCTATGGTGGCTTTGTTGTCTCTTCCAGTAAGTGCTAAAAACAATTTTAGTTATTGGGCTTGCATTCCACATCCACCATTCCATATTGGAGTTCACTGGTGGGATTCTGCTATACCCATATAAGTAAACGAATGTTTCTAGTTACCTGGCCCCTATGATGCCATGGGACCAGCAGTGCCTGCAGAAGAAGGAACCAGAATTCCATTGTACATGATTGGAATAGAAGGCTGGCCTATTTGTATTGGCAATGAAGTCATTGCTTAAAAGCAAGCACAAGAGTCTAGTTATCTATAGTAAATAAAAGCATTGGGGGAAATCGAGGAAAAAAGAGACTTTTTCTTCTCCAAGGAAAAAATTTTAAAGGCATAGCTGCTGATGGAATGTTTCCACCACCACATCTGCCACCCTGCCAGAATACCAAAGGTGCTTATCTCAGTGATTAGGTACATTGGTAAGTCTGTAGAGCAGAAGCAGCCTGGGTGTTGGTTAATATTTCCTATAGAAGTGCCATAGATTGGAGCCCTTATGGCTCTGCCTGGATGGTGGAAGGGAAGGAGTTAAGATGGAAATGGAATGGCAGTGATGAGATTTATACTAGCACTAAAAATGCCAATGATACAATAATGTGGCATGGAAGAGAAATGTCCCCTAGTGTCCCTCATGTTTCTGGGGGACCAATTCAACATCGTCTTTGGAAATTAGTTACCTCATTAAATCATATGTCAGGATGGAAAAGTTATATATGGAGGAATTGCTCCTCTCACATTTTACATCTGAAAATTAAACACAACATATTTTGCTCAGGCATGTGTTCACCTCCCTTGCCTGTTGCTTGGAGGACCTAGTTATTGGAACCCCTCTAACTATACCATCACATGTCACAATTGTTCTTTATATACATATCTAAATTCTTCTATTAGCTTTAATTTTTCTAGGGACAATATCTATATTCTTGGGGCAAGAACTGGAATTTGGCTTCCTGTACAACTATATCGCCTATGGCAAGACTCCCCTTCCATGATGCTGTTCCAACATTTGCTGGAGGTGTTAAAGTTGAGAACTAAAAGAGTGATTAAACTTGTAATAGCCATAATTTTAGAAATAATAGTCATCAAATCTACATCTGCCACAGCAAGAGGAACATTGAGCCCAGGTGTACTTACTGTTCATTTTGTGAAGAGTGGCACAAGAACTCAAAACAATTACGGACTTCTCAAGCACACAAGGATTCAGAGTTAAATGCTAAGATAAATGATTTAAAGCAAGCTGTTGTTATGCTAGGAGATGAAATTGTTAATATACAACATAACTTCATATAAAATATGATTAGAATACATCTTCATACTGTATAACTTCAACTCCATGGAATCAAGCTCATTTCCTATGGGAAAATGTAAAACTGCATTTATTGTATTATGGTAATATTACTGCTGAGATCCTGTCTTCTCAGCAACATATTGATAATACTTTTGTAAAACAATTGTCTGAATTGTCTGGTACTGATCTGTAACAAAGTGTCTCTAAAGACAGTGAACAATTTAATCCTTCTCATGTTATTCCATCGTTTAATGGAAGAGTAGTACTAATTTGTCTATGTTGACTCTGAACTGTTTGTATATCCTGCTTAGCCTGGCAACAAGGATGAGTCCAGCCACAAGCCCTCAGTCAAAAAAACTTCAGAACTTGCACTAATGCTTCAAAAAAGAATTTTATTCAGCATAAAAACAAAAGCAAGATGGGATTCAAGGCTACAGATAGCAGCTTCTCCAGCTAGAGCCCTGTCTGTTCTTTAGTCCCTTACTTGGGATGTTATCAGCTAGCATTGTGTAAACTTAGTGTTAGGCAAATGGCAGAAGTTAATAGAGAGAGTAGTTTGTGTTCACCAAAGTAATCATGCACATCCCTTAGTCAGCCTTTAGCCCTCAGTAAATGTGAGATGCTTCTGAGGCCCTGGGTCCACTTTGAGAGCGATTAATCTCAGTGAGACCTCGGAAGCTATATTCATCGGGTCTTCTGTCAATTCTTTCAGCACCGACTCATAACATACAACAATGATAAGTGAGAACAGTATACCATCAAGTCTCTTTACTCTCTACTTGTTTAATTGACAGAATTCCACCCTGCACATCTACCTCTGCAGTTAAATATGGCTGAACAAAACCAATAAGGTGTTGAAATTTCATCCCTTTAAATGAGGGAAGCCCTCAACAATACCGTTAATGATGCTGAGTTATCATAGCATGCTCCAGGAGTCTTCAGTTTTCAGTCAGTTTCTCTTAATAATCAACTTGATAGGATTAAAGAATTCCTGGAGAAGTGATTTTTATCTTAGCAGTGGTACTAGATTGATCCCGATGTTCATAGCTCACTGTTTGCTAAAGAGCTGGGCCTGTTAGACACACTATGTACCTGAAGCCTTGCCTCCCTCTGGCCTGTATAACTGCCCCAGCTGTTCTTTCCCTGTGATCTGATTGTCAGCAACCATGAAGTGAGCAGCAACGTTCTACCATTGTTTTCTGGCTCAATCTATCTGTTTTGTTGTCAGCTAACCACATACAGAATCCTCAGATTCAAATTAAGCCCCATCACTTTTAAATTGTTGGGGTCAGTATTTTTTTTTTCGTTCTCTTCACATCAGGTTTTCTTATGACCACAATCATCAATTTTTCTTTAATTCATCAACTTCCAAAATTTTCTTAAGAGGAATGACTGCTATATTGGCATAGTCTTGGTCAATCTTTGTCCCATTCACGATTTCCCTAATAGCCAAGTTTTCTCTGGAAGCGCTCTTTGGGAGAGAACTTCCTTTGGGCCCATATGCTACATGCTCCTTGATTTCATTTTAGTTCACAAGCCAGCAATTCTCAGCTGCATTTGTTGAGTGTACACTTCTCTTCTACTTGGGTGTTTCTAGTCTCAGCTTTCAGGCTCTTTATCTGAACTGATTTTCTGTTGACTGCAATAAACTCTTAGGCTATCACTTCCACCCACACACAGATGAAGTTTGGCCTTCTTCAACTCCAAATGGGTGTATAAAAGGGCTTACTTGATGTCACTTGGTTGTATAGAGAGTTCTCAAAGTGAAGTACTGCCATTCATTTACTGTTTCATTTTACTAAATAAAAAATTCAAAATTCTCTTTGTGACTGCAAAGAGAATCTTAATATCAAAACCTCCTTTTGGTAACAACTATAATTTATTGGAAGAATTCAATAATATCTTTTTTTATATTCTGTAGTACAGTTATTGGGGTTTTTTGTTTGTTTGTTTGTTTGTTTGATTCTGATTTTACCGTATCTCCTTAGAAGGTTCTCTGAACATACAGTATAGAAAGATAATTGGAAAAGGAATTGGAAGGCATATCACTTATGTGAGTAATATCCTTGAAAGGCTCCTGTAGTCCTTCAAACTTTTTGAAAATGTTATCTTTTACTTCCTTACAATGAGTATAAAACAAAGATCAAGAAGTTATTACATCTTCTCTACTAGCTAGGCTGTTATTTATTTCTCATTTAATTTCTAGTTAAGGACAGCTCCACATAACAACCAACCCAGACTCTTTATCCAAATGTATACCATGTAAGACTAAATAAATGCAAAATTTACAAAACTAATCTATTTTTTCTTTTTTCTTTTTTCTATGAATTTAGGGTAGGCCCACGGTGAATACAGGGTCTCACTACATATATCAACTCATAGTGACCCTCTTGTTTTTAGCCTCCCAAGTGCTGAGATTACAAGCAGGTGCCACCATGCCCAGTCTCAATTGCAGACTCAGCATGCCCCAGGTGCAGGGCCAGCACAGCATGCAAGTGATTCAACCCAGCCACTGCTCTCTGCCTAAGCAGACACTTTAATATGCTGAGATATCTCCTGGGCCTCCCAAACTATGTGTTATTAAAACTATGATTTATACGAAGTTTTGAAAGTAAGATGATATTTATGCTTAATATTCCCACATTTTCTTGAAAATCAAAGATCAGTGAATCCAATATAAAATAATGGATTGAAAATTGTAATTATTTATTCCTCCACCATAATTTATGACTCTGTCACAGGTTTTCTGCTTTTGAAAGACAATGAAACATTAAATGAGTGCAGTCAAATTTTAGATTTTTGGTGCTAAATCAGTTTTCAAATACTGCACAAAAAGTAAAATTTCTCACACTCAGAAAAATAACAAGGTGACAACTAGTATGAAGAAATAAAATCACATTCATGCAACTTCAATGTAACTATTTTTTAGTGCTAAATAACTTTCTTTAGCACATGTTTCCAATACATACATTTTATAATCATCTTGAGAAGTAGCTAAACAAACATAATACACTTTGTTTCTTTAAAAAAAAATACATTTCCCTACCCAGTTTTCATCTGCATGAAAAATAATCACAGATTGGAAATTATTTTCCTTCATTTGTTCTTAGTCTGCCTCATTGTAGCCTTTAAAAACTTGCTACCCAGCAGAAGCTAAGATGGTAAAGGTACAATAGCCTCACAATGACTATCATATAAGACTATCTCCAAACATTGCTTTTGAAGTGAATTTGCAGAAAAATATCTAAATTAGATATAATTGAAAAATATTTCAATTCAGAAACAAACAACTCTGAACCATCTGAGAATAAATTGAAGTTATTTTTCTAATTTCTAAAATTTTAACCATGAAGGACTACTTGAACTATATTTTACATGATTGAAGACTTCGTTTTTATGGAATTTATACAAATCAGAACTGTGAAACACTTTTAATGTAGCAGGCCTCCTCTTTCTTTCCTTCCTTCCTTCCTTGCTTCCTTCCTTTTTTCCTTCCCTCTCTTACTCCCTCCCTTCCTCATTCGCACCCTCCAAGTACCCTTCTTTCCTTTCCTTTCTTCTTGTGTTCTTTTAATGAACCATGGATTTCAAAAGCTTTTGTTGCTCTTTTAGCAAAAATAAACTATCTAATATCTGAGAGAATATGTGGCAAACTGTGCAGACACAGTAGCACATAGTAACTGGAGATTGCTCTGCAAAAAAAATATGCCAGCCAGAGTCCTGTCATTCACTGAGTTGTTTATATGTCAAATGCCAATAGTTACACTTAACTTTCTATTGGGATATCTTGGTAACTCAGACATAGTATTATTTTGAATATTTAAATAAAAACCAAAACTACATTATTCAGTATTGTTTTAGTTTTGATAACTCATTTGACACATTTAATTTTAGCATCTATACATACACATCATTTTTCTGTGCATAAGAAGACACATTGTCATTTTATTATTTGGTTTTGTAATGGATTTTTAATTTCTGAAATAAGATGAAATATTTAAATAATAAAGAAAAGCCTAAAGACATTATAATTAATTGCAATGAATGTCATTTTCCAAGGCAGTGTCCCAGGATTTAGTATCACAATAACTGTTAAATAATGTTTATTACATTCATTAAAAAGTGGAAGGAAAAAAGGAATTGGAAACAAAAGAAACCAAATGGCTAGCAGTTATGTGAGATTCACTCATACAATACTGCCCTCTCCAACCTTCTGCCTGCCTCAGGGTTCACTGACCCTGTGAAGAACTGATCAACCAGTTCTAAGAGCGCATGCACACACACACACACAAACACACACACGCACACACACACAAACACATGCAATCTATTTTTTTAATTAAGTAAATTTTTATTGTAGCTTAAATTGTGGTACAGAAATACATTTCAGATGATTTATTCCAACACCAATGAAGGGAGAAATTATGGCACCAAAATTTTCCCTCCTCTGTCACACTAAGATAGATTATTATTTAATCTACAGTTTTCATTTTTCTAGGCTTTGTTCCACACAAATCTGTGCAATTTTAACATTAGAACTCTCAAGTATTTTGAAAAAAAGAAAAAAAGAATCAGGCCTCAAGCCAACAAATTTCACCAAAGCCACTGGGAAACTGTTCAAGAATAAACTCTACCTTGAGCATTGATCCTCGCAACAGAGCAGGTCAAAGCATTAGGAATCAAACTAATCAAGTTGACTGAAAACTTCTTTAATGAAACATTCAATCAACAATGCTAAAATTAAAGTCAGTGTTCCAACCACTTGATTTCAAGCCAAGTAGACTTTACACATTTAGAAACACTAATAAAAGGTGTTTCATTTATAAATACAGGAGGAACAAAACATCAATGCATCAATCCAGAAATTATCAAGAAAATATTGTGAGAACAAGTACAAAATTTAGCCAACTCTGCTATCCTCTCAGTTGCTTCAGTTTGCAAATACAGCTGAAAGAGGCCAACTCTTGAAAGCTATTTTGAGTCACTTCCCACTGGGTGTTTTTGGAACTTCATTTTCTTTATCCATCCATACCTTCTGCTACATGGTCAAATCTGAATAAACTGGACAGGCACTTATTTGATCCTGTGAATGCCACGATGAAGGAACAGACCAAGTGAGATCACTCACATGTATACAAAACCACACAACTGTGTCACAAGTGGAGAAGCCACCAAAATTCTATGAACTCAAACTTACATATGCTATGTAGTAAGATTAGTGTCGATGGCAAAATAAGAGTAATGTTCCAGCCTGGCTAGGCTTATTGAATCAAGGACAATCTTCATGCCTAATCTGCCCACTATCCTATTTGCAGACAAAAATCCATTCATACCACTATTTGGCAAAGGGATAGTACTCTTGAGAATTTCATTGACTGAAAAGCACAGACTAGTAGATGGTTTTCACAGAGCTCAGCCAGCGCACCTAATCTCACAACTCTAAGGATTTGGTCTTCCCTGCTTGCTAATCAACAGTGGAGATGTTTCTATGTAGGGAGTCATTCAGTTTTCTCCCTCATCTTCAAGAGTTAGAAAGGAGGCCAAATTTTCATCCCCTTAAAAAAAAAAAAAAAAAAAAAAAAAAAAAA
>NW_004524762.1:2499754-2506261 GCF_000260255.1 Octodon degus | reverse complement strand
GGGGCCTGGAGGAAGGGAAAGACACCATGGTGAGGGAAGAAGTGAAGGACTCCAAATGTGGGAACAATTATTAAAACAGTAATACACAAAATGAACAACTGGATCATTTTCTTAGGATGACTTGACTCATGGAAGAAAAACTTTACTCTCTGTTGCAAAAACATTTTTATGAAGTATAAATTGGTTTCAATATTATTAGTAGAGAATATGTTCTACAAAGTGGAGGTAACTAGATGTAAAATTCTGGCAGCAATATAATAGAACAGTCCCAGATTATTAGGCTGAGGCCAACACCTGATGAGGACGAAAGCCTTGTCTGTGGGGAATTTTGGATGATACCTGCAGAAATATTACACTGTGCATAAACCAAATTGAATTATTTTCACAAGTGTTGTAAAGTTTCACATAGTAAAAGGTTTTTTCTACATGCACTTCAATTTCACAGCAAGAGTGACATAGAATACCTAGACAAAGAAGAGATCATTCATGCAAGATATCTAACTCCTTGATATAATAATGCATGCACTTCAAAATAATTACACTACCATTACATCTAGGGCTTTCTGCAACTACAAGGTGGTGGTTATGGAAAGCATGGCCCCTGGTATCAACATCTAGAAAGCAGCCACCACCTTCTATGTGTGTTCTCTTTTTGCATTTTTTCTTCATTTTTCTTAATCAACTCAGCTGCTGTTGCTGCTTCTTAGCAAAACTGGTAAACACAAAGTTGTAATCATTGAACATAGCACACTGACAATCAAGACGTTTAAAACCTTCAATCTTCTGGGATGAAGAAAGCACTGTGTGACATTTAGAACTCTGATTGACAAACAAGGTGGTCACAAATTTTCCTGGCTTGAAGACTTTCACAACTTTCCTGATTAGGTCATCATAGGAGGTCTGACTTAAGTTTGTTTCAAAACTAACATAAGAAAACTCTGGTTCTGAAGTTATGTGAAAGTCCAATAAGTTCCATCTGATTTCATTCCATTCATTGAATACCCACAAGGATTGAACAGCATGACATCAATGACAGAACCTGGTATCAGGTCATGAATTCCACTCTCATGAGTGACATCCTTTGCAGTAACACCATCTTTCATGTAGAAGTGGTCCTTAACTCCTGGGTCAAGCTCACTCATCAGAATTTCCAGGGTCTGATCTGGTTGGCTGATTACTGGACTCTCTGGGAAATCCAGAGTACATAAGTACCAACAGTCAGAATTCATACGTCCCATACAATATGCTGCTCCATTTGGGAAAATTGCATTAAAAAACTCTATTTCATGTTGGAAATTCCAGTGTGGGCACCCTTGGTGAGAAGGCTTCATGAAATTCTTCCGAGAATAAAAGAAGCTTTGACTTGAATCAAACCCACTGTAATCCCTAGCAAGCTTCAACAGGGGAACCAGTGCTTTCAGTAAGGGGGTGGTACCGCATGTCTTCAAAATGAAACGTCTCTTGGAGACAAACATGCTACTCTCACGGACTACATAAGCTTCCTGCTTGTCAGTTTCTGTCACACTTATGATTGAACATTGCACACCCTTCAAAAGTATATCCCATTCAGATCTCGGGATAGTGCGACGATCCCCAGATCCCTGGTTGGCGTCGGGTTGCTGACGGGAGAACCAAACCTCCAGCAGCTTCTCGGTGCCTTCGAAAAAATGTGCAGCTTCCATCACCGTGAGACTAGCGAACAACCAACAACCACAGAAAATCAACTAAATTACATCTCTTCTCCCGCCGCTGCGGCTGAGGATTGTTCCAGCTGTGTTGCTACAAAGCTCAGGTTCCTTTTTTTTTTTTTTTTTCTATAATTTTATATTAACTTTTTTTAAAAAAAGGATTAATAAAATTTTCCTGGCTTTTTGCGAGCGAAAGTTGAACGTGAGTCTGTCGGAAATAGAGGCAGATACATTTCAGTCTCTTGTAGTCCGCTGCTTCCCCGTTAAAGAGAGTAGAGCGAGCGTTAGCTAATGTCACCGGCCACACTGTGTAAGCCCATGCAATCTATTTTCATTAGGACTTCTGTTCATTACTCTGGTAATCTGGACACGACCCCTCCCACCTTTAGACTAGGCTTTCTCACCTTCAAAAGGACAGTGTAGAAGCTGCTCAGAATTTTTGAACTACGGTTGTATCAACTGGCCTAATTCAAAACAAAATGTAAGTTCTTTTCCATGAAAATAACCTGCCTGGAAATGCGAATTGTGGGTAATACAGATGCCTGCCTTGGAAGCACTGGACACAATTCTGAGGCCAAAACACAAAATAGTCTTTCAGTTGGTAAGTAGGTGTCTCCAAGCAACACCACTCAAAAACTTTCCAGCCTGTTGGGGGCCACAAATTGTGAACTGAGTCTGGGAGCAGGAGGCCTTTAATGATCCGATAGTACATCACACTCCAGGGAAAGATACTCATTAGTTGAAAATTACCACTGCCCTGTGTCATCTGGAGTGATTACCAACAGAAGATCTTTCTCAGCATAAGACCATCACCACACTGTTAGTCATTTGGTGCTCCCCAGTCAGTGAATGTCAACCTTCCGCCCACCTCAGGGTCTTCTGTCCCCTGTGAGCAACTGGTCATCCAAGATCCCTTTGCAACCCCACTCTTTCTCTTGTTCTCTTTTTCTACTGGGTGCTCTAACACCTAGGAGATTAGCGTCCACTTCAAGGGTCTCTGAAAATAGCCTCCAAGATAGTTTTGATAGGCTCAGAATTGAAAATAATTACTCAAATTCCTCGCAATATTTAAAATTTATTTTTAAAACATACTATTCCCTTGATTTAAGTAGAACTACAAGCACAAGGTGACATACTACAAAGGAAATAATGTTTTCTCTGTACAATTTTTGGATGTTCAGTTCTAATAACTATTTCAAAAGAAGCAAACTAACTTAGTAAAATAAAATGCTGTATGATGTCTAAAGCCTTGCTGTAATAGGATTTCTGAAGCAAAAGTGTCAACAATCAGGAAATACAGGCTAAAGTTTCTAATGATGGTAATCTGTAGTGCACATTGTCAAGACATGAGGAAAAAGCCAATATATACATATAAAGAACAATATAGAAGATAAATGAATACAATCTAGGGAGAAGCTCAAATGTTTCCAAAAATTAGCCATTCAATGGTTTCAAAAATATTTTATGTGTGCTAATTTGTTTCATTTATATCACAAATTTATCTTAGTTCATTGAAAAGAAGCTTTTGTGATATTCTCTGTTAATTTTTTATTTGTAAAAATCTTTTTCATCTAAGTCTCATACTCTGGGTAACTGTTTAAAGATAAGGAATTATACTTGGTAATAGAACTATTCTTATTGTTTTATAATTTTGTTAAGAAATTTTATTTTATTTTTCATAAAATATAAATGAGAATGTGTTGAAAATTAATAAACACAACTGATCAAAATCAGTGCTTCGAGACCCAGCCAAATCCCTGAGTGTGGGAGAGCTTCCATGTTCCCTGTACCCACTAGACACTGCAAGACCCAGCACAGGCCAGGCCTGTGAGTGATAACTTCTGTTGCTCTCTCAGGACCCCTCCAGACCCAGCCCAAACCCAGGGCCCACAACTGTGTGGAAAATTTTCCACACTCCACTTTGCTAGCTGTATTCATTCGGACCCAGCCCAAGCTCACTTGTGAGTGAGTCTTCTGTCCTGCTCTCTGGAGCACACCAGACCCAGGCCAGGCCAGGAATATAGACCTGGGTTGAAATCCTGCAGCTGAAGTCCATACAGAGAGGCTAGCAGACAGGACCACACAGCTAAGGAGCAGAACGTCTTGCCAGGGGGGCACAACATTTTCACTTGCAAGGGCTACAGCAGGAAGAAGCTGAGCATGGCAACCAGATTCAAGTCAGGCACAATGGGATGAATTCAAACTTCATAGATCTGCACCCAAATTTCAGTAAGTGCTAAGGTTATAATTGCACCAAAACTCTACTGCAAACTTCAGAGTACAGTGCTATACAAAATGACAAAGAGAAGGAGCAAAATGCACTCTCAGGCTCTGACTGAGCCTAGTCAGACCAAGTGCAAAAGACAATAGCACAGGAGAAATTGGGAATCACACAGCAGAAATGTCTGAATTAATAGCATCTAAAGTAAAGAAATAACTGAAGAAAGATATAGAGGAACTCATTAGAAATAACCTACGAAATTTCTGAATTAATAGTGTCTGAAGTAAAGAATCAAATGCAGACACATATAGAGGGAATTGGATCAGAAATGATCTCTAACATAAAAAGAAAGGACAACTATAATGTAAGAATTAATAAATGGTTTTCAAGAAGACACTAGTACAAAATAGAGGAGATTAGAAAAAGAATGGAATTCTTGAATGAGCGATATAGGAAAGAAATGTCAAGGAAGCAGAGTCAAAGAGATATATAGGAACTTAAAATAGCAACACAAACTTGCAAAATCTTTTGAGAAAAAGTGAACATAGAGTTTCAGATCTTGAAGATGTCATTGCAGCTAGTGAAAAGGTAAGAAAAGATCTCTTAAAAACAATTAGGATGCAGGAAAAATAATAATTCATCACCTGCAAAATGATGCAAAGACAACAAATGTGAGAAAAATAGGAATCAATGAGAAAAAAGGAGTCAATACAAATGACATAATAAGAATATAGGCAGAAGTAATAGCATAAAAATTCCCAAATATGGCAAAACAATCAGACATTCAGATAACTGAAGCATACAGAACTCCAAAGAACATCAACCCAATTAAAAACACACCCAGGTATATAATAGTCAAGATCCCAGCAATCCAGCACAAGAACAATATATTGAAAGCTGCTAGAGAAAAGAAGCAGATCACATTTAAAGGAAAACCCATCAGAATAACGGACCACTTCTCTTCAGAAACCATGAAGGCAAGAAGAGCATGGAGAAGAGTACTTCAAGTCCTCTATGAAAAAAAATTCCAGCCCAGACTCCTATACTCTGAAAGACTTTCTTTCAAGTTTGATGGAGAAGTAAAATACTTTCATGACAAAGAACAACTAAAGAATTCCATGACAACAAAGCCAACACTACACAGACTACTAAAAGATGTTCTAGAGAGGTAACAAAAGGATCAGAACTACATGAAAGAGAACAGAAGGAACCCACTAAATAGGGCAAACAACTAAACACAGCAGAAAAAGGAGTAAACAACAACAGATAATAACATGTCAATCATAAATCAATACATCTCAATTATAGCCATCAATGTAAGTAGACTCAATTCACCAATTAAAAGAAATACACTGGCACAGTGGATTAGGAAACCCAGTCCAACAACATGCTGTATACAAGAAACACTCTTAACTCATAAAGCAATTTATGGGCTGAAAGTCAAAGGAATGAAAAGAGTACCACATGCCCCACACCTCAGAAAATATCAAGAGCAGCAATCTTGTTTTCAGACATTCTGAATTTCAAACCAAGAATGATCAATTGAAATAAAGAAGGCCACTATATACTGGTTAGGGGAAAAATTCGAGAGGAAGAGGTAACACTCATAAAAATGTATGCACCAAACAGGGGAGCACACAAATATATATGACAAATCTTAATGGACATGAAGAATCTAATATCCAATACCACAATCTTAACAGGAGACTTTAATACCCCCTACTCTCAGAAAGATAGATCAAGCAGACAAAAATTAGCAAGATGTAGCAGAACTAAACCAGAGCTTGGAACAAATGGACTTAGTGGACATATACAGAGTGTTCCACCCAACCACAGCTGAATACACATTTTTTTCAGCTGCATAAGGGTCATTTTTTAACATAGACCACATACTAGTCTATAGGCCATACTTAAATATAGGCAAGAAAACAGAAATTATCCCATGCATATTATCTGACCACAGTGCAATGAAACTGGAAATAAATGACAAAAGAAACCCTAAAAACATGGAAATTAAACAACATCTTCCTCAACAACCAATGGGTCATACATGAAATTAAACAAGAAACTGAACAATATCTACAATTCCATGATTATCCTAGCAAAAATTATCAGAAATTACAAGATGTGATAAAAGCAGCTCTTAGAGGGAAATTTAGAGCTGTGAACTCACACATTAGAAAAAAAGAATGGGAATAAATAGACATCTTAATACTGCACCTCCAACATGTAGAAAAAGAAGAGCAAGCCAAACGAAGAGCCCAAAGACGGGAAGAAATCACAAAGACTAGGGCAGAAATTATTTCATTCAAGATGAAGAAAACAATACAAAGTTTTAAAAAATCAAAAAGCTGGTTTTTTGAAAGATTAAAAAAAAATTCATATTCCCCTAGGTAACTTCATCAAAAAGAGGAAAGAAAAATTTAAGTACAAGAAATAAGGAATGAAAAGGTTTAATTACAGTAGAACCAGTGGAAATTCAGAAGATTATCAAAAGTTACTTTGAGAATCTTTACTTTCACAGAATAGAAGACACAGATGAAATGTACAGATTCCTAGAAATGCACAAATTACCAAAACTGAATCAACAAGATATAA
>NW_004524762.1:2461605-2498467 GCF_000260255.1 Octodon degus | reverse complement strand
CCATAGAGGATTCAACTTCACGAAGTTGGTTCTTCCTATCCAGGAGCAGAGAATATCTTTCCATTTTCTAAAATCCTCTATGGTCACTTCTTTCAATGTACTGTAATTTTCTTTGAAAATAACTTTGACTCCTTTAGTTACATGAATTCCAAGGTATTTCCTTTTCTGAGGTGTTAGTGTAACAGGTATTGTTTCTCTAATTTCCCTCTCCATGTGTTTGTTATCTGTGTAGAGAAATGCTATTGACTTTTGGGTATTCACTTTGTGTCCTGCAATGTTACTGAATTTGTGTATTAACTCTAGTACCTCCTTCTGGGTGTTTTTTGGGTCTTCCAAGTAAAGTATCATGTAATCTGCAAATAATGATAATTTAACTTATTTACCTGTTCTAATTTGTTTATTACTCTCCAGTGTAATGGCTTTAGCTAATGATTCCAGAACTATATTGAATAGGAGTGGTGATAAAGGACATCCTCGTGTTGTACCAGATCTGAGAGTAAAAGATTTCAGTCTTTCCCCATTTAGAATTATGTTAGCCTTTGGGTTGTCATACATGACTTCTTTCTGATTGGAGTAGAGGCCATCTATTCCAATTTTATGTATGACTTTGAACATGAATGAGTGTAAGACTTTGGTAAAAACCTTTACTACATCGATTGAGAAGATGATGTGGTTTTTTGATTTGACTCTATTGATATAGTGTATTACATTTATAGATTTGCATATATTCAACCACCCTTGCATCCTTGGGTTGAATTCTACCTGGTCATGGTGTATAATCTTGATAATTTGCTGTCTTATATTTGCTAGGATTTTATTGAGGATTTTTGCAACTATGTTCATGAGGGAGACTGGCCTGTAGTTCTCTTTTATGTTGAATCTTTTCCTGGTTTTGATATCAGTATAATACTTGCCTCCAGGAATGATGTTGGAAGGACTGCTTCCTGTCTAATTATATTGAAGAGTTTGAGGAGTATTGGGATTATATCTTCTGTAAATTTCTTGTAGAATTCAGCTGTGAATCAATCAGGACCTGGACTTTTCTTTGTCAGTAGGCTTTTTATTACATTTCGTATTTCATTGGCTGTTATTGGGTTATTGAGAGTTGTTATATCTTCTTGATTCAGTTTTGGGAATTTGTACCTTTTCTAGTAACCTATATATTTCTTCTGTGTCTTCTATTGTGTGAGAGTAAAGGTTCTCAAAGTAGCTATTGACAATCTTCTGAATTTCCACAGGATATGTGGTAGTTACACCCTTTTCATTCCTTATTGATTGTATCTGCATACCAAATTGTTATTTTTCAATGCATTATTTTATATTAAGTAATGAACTCACTGGTTTTTATTTTCAAGAAAACATAGGATGATTAAGCATAAATAACATCTTACTTTCACAACTATTTATACATGAGAGTTTTAATAATGTATACTTCAGAAAATTTTGCATTTATTTAGTCTTATATGGTATACATTTGGACAAGGAGTCTGGGTAGATTAGAAGGTGGAAGTGTTCATAACAAGATATTAAACAAGACATAACTAAAAGCCTACCTAGTACAGAAGGTACAATAATATTTTATAATCATTGTAAGGAAGTAGAAGATAACTCTTTCAAAAAGTTTGAAGGACTAGAGAAGCCTTTCACGAATATTGCTCACATAAGTGATATGCCTTCCTTTTCCTTCTCCAGTTATCTTTCTCTACTACATATGTTCAGAGTACCTTCTAAGGAGTTATGATAAAAATCAGAAAGAAACAAAAAAAAAAAAACAATTACTATGCCAGAGGATAACAAAAGAAATAAGATGCGATTGAATTCTTCCAATAAATTAGAGTTGCTACCAAGAGGACAAGGAAAGGAGGTTTTGATATCAAGGTTCTCTTTGCAGTCACAAAGAGAATTTTAAATTTTTTATTTGGTAAAATGAAACAGTACACGAATGGTAGTACTTCACTTTGAGAACTCTCTAGACAACTAAGTGACATCAAGTAAGCCCTTTTATACACCCATTTGGAGTTGAAGAAGTCCAAACTTTATCTGTGTGTGGGTGGAAGTGATAGCCTAAGAGTTTATTGCAGTCAACAGAAAATCAGTTCAGATAAAGAGCCTGAAAGCTGAGACTAGAAACACCCAAGTAGAAGAGAAGTGTACACTCAGCAAGTGCAGCTGAGAATTGCTGGCTTGTGAACTAAAATGAAATCAAGGAGCGTGTAGCATATGGGCCCAAAGGAAATTCTCTCCCAAAGAGCGCTTCCCGAGAAAACTTGGCTTTTAGGGAAATCGTGAATGGGACAAAGATTGACCGTGACTATGCCAATATAGCAGTCATTCCTCTTAAGAAAATTTTGGAAGTTGATGAATTGAAGAAAAATTGTTGATTGTGGTCATAAGAAAACCTGATGAGAAGAAAATGAAAAAAAATACTGACCCCAACAATTTAAAAGTGATGGGGCTTAATTTGAATCTGAGGATTCTGTATGTGGTTAGCTGACAACAAAACAGATAGATTGAGCCAGAAAACTATGGTAGAACGTTGCTGCTCACTTCATGGTTGCTGACAATAAGATCACAGGGAAAGAACAGCTGGGGGGGCATATAGGCCAGAGGAAGGCAAGGCTTCAGGTACATAGTGTGTCTAACAGGCCCAGCTCTTTAGCAAACAGTGAGCTATGAACATCGGGATCAATCTAGTACCACTGCTAAGATAAAAATCACTTCTCCAGGAATTCTTCAATCCTGTCAAGTTGAGAGTAAAGAGTAACTGACTGAGAACCGAAGACTCCTGTAGCATACTATGATAACTCAGCATCATTAACGGCATTGTTGAGGGCTTCCCTCATTTAAAGGGATGAAATTTCAGCACCTTATTGGTTTTGTTCAGCCATATATAACTGCAGAGGTAGATGTGTAGGGTGGAATTCTGTCAAACAATTAAATAAGTAGAGAGTAAAGAGACTTGATGGTGTACTGTTCTCACTCATCATTGTTGTATGTTATGAGTCGGTGCTGAAAGAATTGACAGAAGACCCGATGAATATAGCTTAAGAGGTCTCACTGAGATTAATCTCTCTCAAAGTGAACCCAGGGCCTCAGAAGCATCTCACATTTACTGAGGGTTTAAGGCAGACTAAGGACTGTGCATGATTACTTTGGTGCACACAAACTACTCTCTCTGTTGACTTTTGCCATTTGCCTAACACTGTAAGGGATCAAAGAACATACAGGGCTCCATCTGGAGAAGCTGCTATCTGCAGCCTTGAATCCAAGCTTGCCAGGATTTATAAATGAGTGACAAAAGTTCTCCTTGGGCTCTGTGTATGCTCCTGTCTTCCTTGGGACACTAGGCTTTTGTCTCATATCTATATTTGTATAATTCCCTGCTTTTGTTTTTATGCTGAATAAAATTCTTTTTTGAAGCATTAGTGCAAGATCTGCAGGTTTTTGATTCAGGGCTTTTACCTGGACTCATCCTTGTTTCCAGGCTAAGCAGGATATACAAACAGTTCAGAGTCAACATAGACAAATCACTACTGCTCTTCCACTAAACGATGAAATAACATAAAAAGTATTAAGGCTTTCAGTGTTATTAGAGATGCTTTGTTACAGATCAGTACCAGACAATTAGACAATTGTTTTACAAAAGTATTATCAGTATGTTACTGAGGAGACAGGACCTCAGCGGTAATATTACCATAATACATTAAATGCAGTTTTACATTTTCCCATAGGAAATGAGTTTGATTCCATACAGTTGAAGTTATACAGTATGAAGATGTATTCTAATCATATTTTATATGAAGTTATGTTGCATATTAACAATTTCATCTCCTAGCATAACAACAGCTTGCTTTAAATCATTTATCTTAGCATTTAACTCTGAATCCTTGTGTCCTTGAGAAGTCCGTAATTGTTCTGAGTCCTTGTGCCACTGCTGCACAAGATGAACAGTAAGTACACCTGGGCTCAATGTTACTCTCTCTTACTGTAGCAACTGTAGCTGTGATGACTATTATTCCTAAAATTATGGCTATCACAAGTTTAATCATTCTTTTTGTTCTCTTCTTTAACACCTCCAGCAAATGTTGGAACAGCATCATGGAAGGGGAGTCTTGCCACTGGCTTGTACAGGAAGCCAAATTCCAATTCTTACCCCGAGAATATAGATACTATCCCTAGAAAAATTAAAGCTAATAGAAGAATTTAGATATGTATATAAAGAACAATTGTGACGTGTGATGGTATAGTTAGAAGGGTTCCAATAACTAGGTCCTCCAATCAACAAGTAAGGGAGGTGAACACATGCCTGAGCAAAATATGTTGTGTTCCTTTTAAGTTTCAGATGTACTTTGTGGGAGGATTGATTCCTCCATATATAACTTTTCCATGCTGACATATGATTTAATGAGGTAACTAATTTCCAAAGATGATGTTGAATTGGTCCCCAAGAAACATGAGGGACACTAGGCATACTCCGCCATTCAACATTATTGTGTCACTGGCATTTTCAGTGCTAGTATAAAAGTCATCACTGCCATTCCATTTCCATCTTAACTCCTTCCCTTCCACTGTCCAGGCAAAGCCATAAGGGCTCCAATCTATGACACTTCCATAGGAAATATTAACCAACACCCAGGCTGCTTCTACCCTACAAACTAATCAATGTACTCAATCACTGAGATGAGAACTAGTGGTATCCTGCCAAAGTGGCAGATCTGGCAGTGGAAACATTCCATCTGCAGTTATATCTTTAAAATTTTTAAGAAGACAACAAGATGCAATGTATTAATTATTGAAACTGTCCTACTAATCGGTTTTGAATATGTCTCACTGCTATTTGTTTCTCAATAAAATTATTTTTAAAAAATACAATAAAAAATAAATAAAAAATAGCCTTTTGCTGCCTGATGCTGCCAAGTTCGCACGCATGAGGCTTGTCTACCACCACCGCTGACATGCACTACATGGCCTCTTCCTTGCTGGCCGTCCTCGAAAGCAATGCCTCCCCCAGTGCTAAGGATATCAATAAGATCCTGGACAGCATGGGCATCAAGACATCGGCTTAATCAGGTCATCAGTGAGTTAAATGGGAAAAACAGTGAAGATGTAATCGCCCAGGGGATTGGCAAGCTTGTCAGTGTGCCACCTGGGGGTGCTGTGGCTGTCTCTGCTGCTCCTGGTTCTGCAGTTCCTGCTGCTGGATCTGCATAGCTGCAGCAGAGGAGAAGAAAGAAGAGAAGAAGGAAGAGTTGAAGGAGTTCAATGATGACATGGGATTTGGCCTGTTTGATTAAATTCCTTCTCCTATGCAAATAAAGCCTTTTTATGTGTCTTTTAAAAAATAAATAAAAATAAAAATAAAAATAAAATAATAGAATTTTTTCCCTGAAGAATAAAGTCTCTTTTTTCTTCCCTTGACCCCAGTATTATTATTTACTATAATAATCAGACTCGTGTGCTTGCTTTTAAGCAATGAGTTCCATTGCCAATAGAAATAGGCCAGCCTTCTATTCCAATTGTGTGCAATGGAATTCTGGTTCCTTCTTTTGCTGGCGCTGCTGGTCCATGGGCATCATAGAGGCCAGGTAACCAGAAACTTTCGTTCACTTCTATGGGTGTAGCAGCATCCTGCCAGTGAACTCCTCTGTTGAGTAATACATTTGGAGTGTAAGTCCAATGACTAAAATTGTCTTTAACACTTACCGCAACAAAGTCACCATATCAAGAAACAAGTTGGTACTAATTTTCTCTCAAAATAGCAAGCCTACCACTTAGCTCAGTTTTTTAAGTGTCTGCTCATGCAAATGCAGTCAGGCACAGGATACTGCAGTTTGATCCTCAGCTCCACAGGCCTTACCACACCCTGGTGCATAAGGCAGCCTGAGCCAGAAAAAAAAAAAAAAAAAAAAAAAAAAACTTCAAAACATTTGTTTTTGTTCATTTTCTAGGATTTGTCAAGTTGGCACTCAAATCGCTTCTTCATTATTTCTTTTGTCCATTGACAGTTTGAAGCAAAAGATCTGTCTGGCAGTTGTTTTTAAAATTTTTTAAATATAAAGAGTTTTCTAAACAATTAATTTCAGTGTACACATGTGTATTCCTGTACTATTTCCCCTTTTCATTTAATAAGCATTTCCTTAAGCTTCTATTAGCTTTTTTTATAATTGTCTGTAGATATTCTAATATTTAAGTCCCTATAGAATGTTAATAGACAAAAGTTGCATATTTTTACACAGAAATTTAGGAAACAAAACCATATACAACATTGTAGTATGACAATCCTAATGACATTTTGTAATATACTTAGATTTTCATTTTGATGTAATACTTTTAACCAGTCATCTCTATTTAATACATAAATATTTTTTAATCTAGTCCTCCTTAAATTAGATATACATCATAAGTTTTTTTTGTAAAACACAGAAGTCTGAGTTAGAAAAAAAGTCTTATCCAATAAGCAATCTTTGTTTCACATTTTGAAAGACTTGTACATCCGGAATCATAAATATACTTAATATTCCATGAGATTAACAACAGTGAATTGACATATACATGAGAAAACCTTTGTTTTTTAATTTAGTTATGTACCAAAACCACCTTTAAAGAGAAATCCTTGTTGTAACTTGTTGAAAAACTTTTTTAAACCTATTTATTGAGGATGTCTCCTAAGAGACTTTTGAGATTATTGGGAGCTCCTCATTAATGAATACAAAGGTTGGCCACACCTCTTATTCATCAATTGGACTCTTCTCTAATAATCTTTTCCTACTGTAGGGAATTTTTGTTTAATTAGCTTAAACTTTATGATATACTGTGTATAAATCAATTTTAATATCACTTTGACTAGCTGATGATTTAGGAAAAAGCATGCTTTTAAGTCTACATCTCAAATTATATTTAGAACAAATCATCAAAAAAGAAAAAAAGAGAAACAGCTGTTCATTGAAAGACACACAAACACATAAATACAGAGACACATAAGCATCCTTAGCAAATTAAGAGTGTACTAAAAAATTTGGCTAAATTGAATTATAGTAATTCTATTACAAGTTTTAGAAATGTAATAAGTAGACTAGTCAGATTTAGCTATATATTAATTATTAGAGATCTTTTATTAGAAAAATTTGGAAGGAATAAAATCTTTTATCTCAGGGCCCAGGAGATAGCTTAGGAGAATAAGGGTTTGCCTGGCAAGTGCAGGGCCTTAAGTTCAATCCCTGGTACTACCAAAAAATATTTTATCTATAATTAATATGCATATGTTGTATTTTTATGTCTTTGTCACCTATCTAGACCTTAGATTTCCATTTGGTCAGTTCCTTGAACAGGCCCCAGCCTGGATCTAGCCTCATGGCTGTTAACTTCTTCTTCAGATCTGGTTCTGTGGTACAGCCTGACAGTATGCCCTGGTACCCAAATAGGCCATTTGGCATTCTCTGGAAAAACACAAGCATACCTTTTGCCTTGGGTTAATAGTGGACTGAGTGCCTTCCACTGTCTGGTATGGAGATCTCTCCAAAGGACCCTTTTTAGCCTTTTTTCTCTTACCTGGTTTGATTTCTGTTACTGTAAGAGTTTAAAAATTTAATAATATATATTGACAAGTGAAGTTGGCAGGACTGACTCCCCTTTTGCTTTAATACAAGTTTGCTCATATGGTAAGAAACTTGTACTTTATATTTTGGAAGATGAAGCCATGTATTTTTTCACTTAACCTACTATGACCTATTCATAAAAAAATTAATTAATTTAACTTATCTGAAGGACAATGACAGTCAATAACACCAGAGAATTTAGTCTGAAATCTAGATAAAGCCAATTATTGACTAAAGTCTGAAAATCATGCATGGTTGATCTGAATAGTTTGAGACACAATATATCTTTGTGGCAGCAGTTGACCCAAATATGAAGAAGTTCTCATAGCTTGTACCCCTTTGGAGGCCACTACTAGGCCTTTTGTTATTTAAATGGGATGTGAAAGTCAAGCAGCTGTTTCAATCCCCATGATTAGACATTATTCCAAACCTTTGTTTTTTATAAAATAGCAAAGCCCTATTTTTAATGCCCTTTTTAATTTAGGACAGTAAAAAAAGCAATCACACTTAACTATGAATTAAAAGAATTTTAAGTAATCTCTTAAAATATGCTGGGGCAATGGCCTTTTATCTTTGTAGCTGCCCTACCTGGAGATTACCCATATTTGCATTTGAAAAGCCATTAAAACGTTTTTCCTTTAATTTATGTTTTCTAATCCAATATTTCTTTTCAATAATTTTAAATTTTTGTTCAAAAAAATGACCATTTGTGCAATATAAGAATCTGGTGTTGGTCCAGGGAAATGGCTCAGTAAAATAAGCACTTGCCTGGCAAGCTCAGGGTCCTGAGTTCAATCCCCAGTACTGCAAAGAAAAAAATAAAAGACTCTGGTGTGGTTCAAACAATGGCTTGGTTGGATAGATTTATAACTTTAATTTTCTGTATAAACAGCATTGATTAAACCGAACAAAACCTGCAGACCATTTCAATAAGCAGCTAAGTTTTAATTTGAAAAGGTTCAGTAATAGATATCATAAGTAATATTTCTCCTTCATAATCACTATCAATTATGAAATGTACAAATACACCTTGGGTAGTAACATTATACCTTTCTACAATCAGACCTATGGTATTTTTTGAATAGGGTTGAAATCTCCAGTTTAAATTTTGTAACTCCCCAAGATTGGAGCAAAAGCTGATTTTCCACAGCCATCAGATCTAAAGCTATGCTTCTGATTCTGGGAGTTGCATGGAAAAGATCAGCTACCCTGAATTTGATTAGAATTTGAGCTGGCCAATGGAAACTGCTGGTATTCCCTATTGTTTGTCTCTGGGCCCCTGGATGGTAGGCCCATTGTCCAGTTTCTCTGAGATTGTAAGGGTTGGCCATTCTTATCAAATTTGGAGCAGAATTCCATAGCCCAGTGGTTACCTTTTGCACATCTCAGACAAAGTCCTAAAGCAAACTTGTTATTCTTATGTCTTTTTTTCCTTTTTATCTTGTCTTTTTCTGCAATCTTTTCTCATATGACCCATTTTTCTACACTTAAAACACTTGGTGTAATTTTTGTTTTAAAAAAAATTTGTAAGGCAGCTGCCACTAAGTTAGCTTTGTATGGCTCTGAGCCAATGTCAGTGCAGGCCTTAATATATTCCTCCAGTGATGCACCCCGTGCCTTGAAGGAACACAGAGCTTTTTGACATTTGGCATTCATGTTCTCAAAAGACAAAATTTGTAACAATAAATCCCTCTAATCTGGTGTTCTCATTGTTTTCTGTATAATCTCCCTTAATCAGAAGACAAAATCTACATATGGCTCCTTATTAGATTGGAGAACTTTAGTAAATGATAGGAGTTTGCACAATAGCTACATCATCATTTTGCAATTGGACTTGGATGCCAAGCCAGGCCCCTGACCCTGTGAGTTCATCTGATGAAACATTAACTGGGGGATTTTGTTCCTTGTAACCCTCTCTTGAATATCTGCTTCATCTTTCCACCAAGTTCTAAACTGCAAATATTGACTTGGCTCCAAAATCGTAGGTCAAAAAATTTCCCAATCATGAAGAATTAATCTGTGTTCATTTGCTAACCCTTGCATTAATAGGTTGATTGCCTATCATAGGCTGTGACAGCCTGTTTTAAATTTTTAATAACCTTGAATGCCAGAGGTTGGTGTTCCCATTGTACATATGCCTGGAATTGAGCATTTGGTGGGTGTTGTTGAACCACCACAGGAAAAATACCCAAAGGGGTAGAATAAGCTTCAGGATCTCCCTGTTGTTTCCCTTGCATAAGAGCCTGAGATATTACACTTTCATAAATTTTTATGGGGGCTTCTTTTGTCTCATTTGGAGGAGCAGAAGGGTTAAAAGATGGCAGTAAGGACTGGATTTCTGTGAATTGAGAAGGAAGTACCTCAGGGATAGAGACCTCCTTTCACAGCTCATGTACCTCATTGTTAATTTCCTTTTGTTCTATATCTTCCAAATCCTCAGATTCTGAGGAGATGGTGTGCAATTGCATAACTGTCCTTTTAGGACCTGGTTTGTTAGATTCATCCCTACTATATAGCATGGAGAAATTTGAAGAACAGACACTTGAGGTATGTGGGAGAGTACCTTCACATAGGGGGTCTTTAAGGAGTGAAACCTTATGATAATTATGCACCTCAGAGGCCCCATGTTCTATTTTTGTTGCTTTTTCAATGCTAGCATCCACAATTGAAAGTGAAAATGGCCAAGGTCTTAAAAAGGCCTCATGTGCAGATTCATATTTGCATGGAGGCTGCTTTCAAGGTTTAGCAATATCAGCATCTGAAGCTGACCTTTGCAAATATTTCTTAGACTCTTCTGAGTCCGATTGCAATGGTTCCAAAGCTAATGACAGTAAACTAGAAAAGAGACCATATATGTAGACAAACTGGTTCCCATTTTGCTGAGCAGGACTCAGCACTCTCTTAACTTGTTTCCAAACTTTTAAATTTCAAGCACCCTTACCCTTAGGCTGAAATCAATTAGCAGTGCTTTTTTTTTTTTTTTTTTTTTTTTGCAGAACCAGGAATTGAACTCAGGCCCTTGCATTTGCCAGGGAAGCACTTATTCTACTAAGCCATCTCCCCAGTCCAACAATGCCTTTTTATAAGCAAAAACAATTCCTTGAAACACATTGGTTTCACCTTTACACCAGCTCCTTTGAGTAATGTCTGAAGAAGACAGACATACTTTCTACTAAAGTGGAGTTTCCCTTCCTCTGAGCTTTTCCCCCTGGTCTTGCCTATTCTGGGCAGACTTTCCCCAAGGGATCAGGCCTCTCCTAACTCACCCCTGGTCATCGTTCGTGCCCCAGGTTGCGCGCCACTTGTTGTATGTTATGAGTTGATGCTAAAGAAACGAGAAGACTCAGTGAATATAGCTTCAGAGATCTCACTAAGATTAGTCTCTCTCCAAGTGCGCCCAGAGCCACAGAAGCATCTCACATTTATTGAGGGCTAAAGGCAGGCTAAGGAATGTGCATAATTACTTTGGTGAACACAAACTACTGTCTCTATTGACTTCTGCCATTTGCCTAACATAAATTTCCACAATGCTAGCTGATAACATCCCAAGGGAGGGATTAAAGAACAAACAGGGCCCTAGAAGGAGAAGATGTTATCCACAGCCTTGAAGCCCAGCTTGCAGGGACTTACAGTGTGAGACATAACAGTTCTCCTGGGGCTCTGTGTATTGCTCCTTTCTCCCTTGAGACACTAGGTTTTTGTCTCACCTATATTTATATAATCATGGACCATACTGTAGTGAGGAACAGAAGAAATTACATGAAAGCAGTGTGTAAGAGTCAGATGTTAGTTCATTGTATGAATTACAAACATCTCAGATATTATTGGAAATGAGGACCCATCGTGAAAGAGTTTCAGTGTTTCTTATTTATGTAGAAGTAACTGTCTTTTGTCACAGTACCTTATAGATCATGGCCATGAGAGCATTTGATTCAAGGATCACATAGCAAGATTATTAGAAAAAGAATACCCAAAAACTGGGAGTCTGAATTGGCAAATGAGTTGTCTTAGTTAATACCAAGATTTTTGATCTAATGGTGACATATTGACAGTAAGCATAATAAGATAATAAGAGCTTTTTTCTTTTTCTTTCTTTTTTTTTTTTTTTTTTTTTGGTGGAACCAGGGATTGAACTCAGGAACTCAAGCTTGCCAGGCAAGCGGTTATTCTACTAAGCTATCTCCCTGGCCCCCAATAAGAGCTTTTGAAACCCAGTGGAGTAATGAAAAACTTAGCATTGTTATGTAAAACTGTATTGAAAATGTCCCATGATAAAATGTGTCACCTCTTCCCCCTTATTCTCTTCTTTTAAGACCTCTTCCATACCCTCTTTCCTTTTTGGACAATACATAAACAATCATTTACTTGGAGTACAAAAACAGAACATAGTCCAGAGTTGGCCTCCAAGCTGTAATTTACTATATCCAGACAAGACAGGGACATGAGGGTTTCAAAGGGCAAAGAGCAAAAGAGCAAGCAAATCACATCTTCATCTTCAGGACTGTGTAGAAGGAAAAATAGAGAAGGGAGTGTCTTCAGGAAGATCCTGGTTTTCAGTTCTTTGAACTTGAAGAGAATGAAAATTAAGGAATCCACTCTCCAAGTTTGCTCATACCATAATGCTATAATCAACTTAATTATAGCAGTGTTTTCTTTGAGAATTATGATTTAATTTATTTTTAAGAAAATATCTGGAAGTGACATTGTTGAATGATTGCAATGTTGGAGATTTTTCCATCTAAAGCATTGTTTGAAAATTTCATCACTGACATTCAATTTCATTAGCTAAAAAGGAAGCCTCAAAAACATTATCATACTTACCAAAAGAGTTAAATTTTTACAATGACAGTGTCATGAATTGGAAAGAATTGAATTGTTTATCTTGTCTGCTCTATGCTGTAATAAATTTAATTCTTTCACTCTCTCTGTCTCTCACTCTCTGTCTCTCTCTCTCTCTCTCTCTCTCTCTCTCTCTCTCTCTCTCTGTGTGTGTGTGTGTGTCTGTATGTGTGTTATGCCAGTGTCAGTCTACTCCTGAGGTATACATATAGCTCTTTTTATTTCTTATTTTGATATGGAATTTGACTAAGTTCCTTGGTCTATGCTTCAACTTGCAATCCTCTTGCTTCAGTTTCCTAAGAAATTGAGATTCTAGGCTTGAGTCCCTGGACTAATAATTGTGAAATATACTTATCCTACAGTGGGTACACTCTGGTCAAGATGTTTCCCTTTAGGTGTTCATGGTATTACAAGGTTGTACTATCTCTGAGGGAGGATTAAGTAAAACAACAGCAATCACCAGCTATAGAATAATTTAAGAATTTATACACAATAATAATAGCATTTCATATTTTTACTAAGTACAGAAAAAAATCATTGCAAGACCACATATACAAATTTTATATCTACTTGTTGCATTTACTGTTAACTCTCAATGTATTTACATGTTTATCCGGCAAGTATTTATCCCACGTTTATTGTTTAATAAATTATTTCTACAGCTATGTGTGGCATTGTCTGTTAATTGTTTATTGTTGTTGAGTATCGTTTTCTTTCTTAGTATAAGAAAGTGTAAGTGCCAGAAAGAGAGAGAGCTCAGCAGACTAAGCACCTACTTAATACAGGGACCGAGGTTCAACTCCCAAGAACACATGCCACACTGGCCCCACCCCAGGGTGTCCTGAGCCAGAGACTGAGTCTGGGCATGGTGGCACATGCCTCTAGTCCCAATAAGAACCTGTATCAAATATATACATAAAAAAATGTAATTTTCCTATGTGCAAAATTTCCATTTTGAGAGAGATTTCCTGATATGTTCCTAGAAGTAACAAATAAGGAATTTATTGATTTTTGAGTTACTACCATTTTCCTGATAAAATAGAAGGGCCTCCACTATAGATCTTTTGTTATTGCATCTCTATCTACATTATTTATCCAGACTGTACTAAAGATATAATGACCATGATTACAAATGTAAAACCAGACAGGGAAAAATGGTGAGCTACAGGCAAAAGATGACTTAGTACTAGTTAGCCACATGGGTGGGACTCCTCCCATCAACAGGGTGTCTGTTGATAGGTTTCTTTGTGATTCTGAAGCATTATGTACATCATGGTCAGTACAAATATTCTCCTTGGTGTTAAGCTTAATCCATTTTACCTTTCACTACACATTGCTAGGATAGGCTTGTCACAAATTAAATTTTCTGATTTTTGTTTTATTGCAGATAAGTTAATTCCACTTTTTTTTTTTTTTTTGGTGGAACCGGGATTGAACTCAGGTCCTTGTGCTTGCCAGGGAAGTGCTTATTCCACTGAGCCATCTCCCTGGCCCCAGTTCATTCCACTTCTGTATTCCTTCACTGCTAGTATTTTATAACCTGAAGACTACTTTAGACTTTACTGAGCTACAATTTCTTTACATTCCCAAAATACAAAGCAGATCATTCTCCCGGTGATCGTAAGTATCAAATAGAACTCCTGTTCCTTAGGATCTAAAAGTGCTGCGAAGGAAAACAGAATTTAGAGATGGAACGAACTGGTCTTGAAATAAGGAAACCAATTCTGGAAAGACGCGGGGCTCAGCCTCTCCAGTCACCAGGAGTGTTTTAAGTGCCGTGCACTGACTGAAACGTTAATACTACACAGATGGAGAATCATTTCTTAGCTTTCTCTTCCTGAAATTATAAATGGTTACCAGCATGCAGAAATAATTTTGTGTGACAAAAAAGATAACAAAATGTAAAATTTACAAACTACAAGGAGTATTAGCAGAAATAGCACACTTATGGTGAGAGATGTTGGGTGAAATTCCTCTGGATAATAAAAAGGCAAAATATTTGTAGCAAGAACTGTTAGACTAACGTGGAACTTCAGTACACTTTTCCAAATACACCACTTTTATTACAATTAGATTTTATGATGTTTTTGTACTTCTTCCATTTTTTAAATCTTTTAGGAATATATGTTTTGCTATAGATTTTTCTTTAGCCAATTAATATAATGATCTGTCAGTCTATGAAAAATTTTCAATTCTGGAAAGGAAGATGCTCCATGGAACCCATCCTCTACGTGGTTATGAGTCACTTGAACACCAGCGTTCCGAAGTCTGGTGACATACATGATTCCGTCATCTCTTAAGACATCATACTGACATGTGAGGACATAGGTGAGGGGTAAACCATGCAGCTTGCTGTCGTCTGCCAACAGAGGCGCTGCCCTCACATCTAGGAACCCAGGATATTTTTGAGACAACTCAGGACTACCATAAATTGGGTTGTTATAAACATGTCCTTTTCTAAACCTTTCAGGGAGCAAGGAGCTCCAGTTAACAAATTTGAAGAGATGACTGTATTCTTCAGGTACGTGTCGGTTGGAAAGCATGGCCTTCTCCAGCATCCTGTCTGTGGTAAAGTATTCACTCCAGAACCTGACCATGAGTGCCTTAGACAGAATCGGCATTTGTGCATTTTCACGATGTGATGGGGAATCTAAGTCAAGAGGCTGAAGTGCAGGGTAAATTAAAGCTTGGATCTTCGCTTTGGTCTTGACTTCTGGGTCACCTAGAAGCTAAAGAGAAAATATGATTTGCACAATATATTACCCTTGCAAATGATAAAACAACTACCAATAATATAGTCTATATATAAATTCATCACCTCAGAAGACATTGAAGAAATACTATACATCACCCATTTTGACAAACTCTGAAGCATCTAAAGGGTATTATAGAACTAGATGCTCCTGAAGTACACGTTTGACTTAAGAAAAATTCTGTGCCATGAGGATAATGTAAGAGGACCTAAGTAACAAGTAGTAAGCACACATTGCAACATTTCAGCTTAAAATGATGTAAAGAAGCAATGACATACACATGTGTAAATTTAATGTCATCATTGCTTTTACACTGGTATAAAAGTATGCTGAAACAGACCATAATAAGTTTTCCCATGAAGAAAAACAATCCTTGAGGTATTTCTGACTTCACTCTGATCCTGAAGTAACATGCTCTTGTGCAAGATTTGACAAAGCTTTTCTTGTGAGATATTCCATGCAGTGATTATCCAATACCAGGGTCAATATGTGAATATTTGAAAAGGTCAGTGGTCAGAAAAGTATAATATGTGAATATCAGAGTTGAACCAAAGTAATTCATAAAAATATTTCTTCATAACTTTTGAATGTTCAGAATATATTCTTTAATATGTGGTTTTATGTTTTCTAAATGTGTATTATAATAAAAAGGTATTATGTATAATTTCTTTATAAAACTACAGGTTCTGAATATACCTCAAAATTTTGTAATTTTGGGGATCTGTCTACTTCTTAATTACAATTTTCACAATAGATTATTTTTAATTTTTTTAAAAACACATAATGATCATATCATGTTACCATGTTTTTAATGTAAATACATAAAAGCAGCCCTCAAACAACTCTGCCAGTTTAAAAGGTTTATTTTTCCCAACAGAGGAGGAAGTGGATACTTAGAGAATGCTTAGAGAGAATAAGGGTGCTGAGCAAGAAGACACTTAAAAATCAAGACCAAGACAACTCATGACTCCCATTTCTAATCTTTCTTGAAATAATATAGGAGTTTTGAATATGCTGATAATGTTTTCAAAATAGCCAGCTTACTTTGGTAAGGGAAGACTACTCCATGAATGATTATTGAACACACTTGAATTTTCCAAAATGGTTCAAAGTAATTTTCTCTTCTCATTCACCTGACGGGTGTACTTTGCTAACACATATCAAAGTTCAACTCCATCATCTCCTCAGACTATGGTTATTTCTGGTAGCCTAAACAACTAACTTGAAGCTAACATCATGCGATACAGCAGCTATTGTTGAATTTCTATAACTTTCATGAAATGTTGTATCATTTCTAATGCTTTTTTATACTATTTTTTATTTTATATATTTTAAGAAAACTATTAAGAGAAAAGAAAAAGAAAGTGAAAGCAACCTTGACCAGGGCAGGAATCGCCACCTTGGCATAGCTTCCAGCTTTAGTAATATTCTCTTCACTATTATACACATTGCTGCTTTTATATTGGCATGTATGTATTTATCTGCTTATAGGTAGACAATTCTGAAAAACAGAGGTGAGGGGCGTCCTACCTGCTGAGTCACTGCTGCAGCTAAATTCCCTCCTGCACTGTCTCCAGAAACGCAGATTCTCTCAGGGTTTACGCCATAACTTTCAAGAACAGTTTTGCGTAAGAACCACCTTAACGCATTATATACATCTTCAAATTGGACTGGGAAGTGATATTTAGGTGCTAATCTGTAGCTGTGGAGAGAAGACATGATTTTTTGTCATTTCTTTTAAAGGCTAATTAAACAGATCTTGCCGATATGCACATGTAATAAGTGTCCAACATGGTGAACTAGAAACAAACACAACCACAAACCATGCAAACGACCCGTGCCTGCCAGAGAAGTGTTCAGATGTTCTTCAGCTCTTGAAGTATCCTCTAACCTAATTTAGTGGCATCAATTTGTTTTATATATTTTGCCCTTGAAATAAGTAAATGGCATATGCACCTGGGCCCTTGGGTTTGGTTTCATCACCAGATTTGAGCCTTGTGCACACTGCCGTGCACTTCCTCTGTCTTCCTGTATAATATACTCCACTGCTGGAATGCACCATGAATCACTTATCCAAAACATGAATGTAGGGGCCGGGAAGATGACTCAGAGGAATAAGTGCTTCCCTGGCAAGTGCAAGGGCCTGAGTTCAATCCCTGGTTCAGCCAAAATGACAACAAAACATGAATGCAAAAAAACACAAGAATAAGAAGAAAAAAAAATGTCACAGGTTTGTCCTGTTAAAATTCTGTGTATGGTTAGGTTTCTAAATTTCTTTGTAAAAATACATAAATGCTTATTTCTTCTCTTATAAAATTGTTTTTCCTTCATATTCTATAAGAACTTAAAGTTCAGCATATCAATATTTGATGGAAAAGACCTGTTCCATGTTATACCAAAAACGTTTGATATTTCTACAGATAGGGTAAACCGAACTGCGTATATTGCAGGTTAATAATTAACTTCTCTTTTGGAGAGTTAACAACCTAAGTCATTAGTTCAAAATTGGAGAAAAGGAAGAGCTGCAAGGTCAGCCAACATTTTGTCCCTAGCCTTTCAAGGTCAGTGAAGACTTGAGGCATAGGAGAACCTGTACTGTAATAACATGTAACTCAGTTGTGCTCCAAATTTTCTGATCAAGAAAATTATAGCGCCACAGAGGAATGTGATCGATGATGTGTAGTGTGCCTGGGGAGAGTCACATGGAGAGAAAAAACATTTTCTCAGGCTTTCACGGAGAACAAGTTGGTCAAGCAATGGCCATGACTCATCCTCATGGCTAACAGTGACAAAGGATCTACAAAGTGCAGTACAGGGCTACAGGATAAATCCTGAGAGTACTTGACTGACCTTATCAAATACAAAAGTTACATTTCTTATTATACAGGTCTTGCTTTTTCTTGGTCTTAACCATCCAGCAGAAAAGTATAAAAGCGAGGTATATAAAGTAAAGCCATATTAATACAATGAGCTGTAAAAGGCTCAAATCAATAATTTCTGAGGAAAACCCACTAATATTATAGACTGCTATACAGTGTTAGATTGTTTAGCTGAATTCAAACACATATAGTATTTAGATGCCAATAGAATATCCACCTCTGGCATGACAATTAAAAAAATTTAAAAAGGATACAAAGGAAAGATCATTTTGTGTTTATACACACAAAATAGGATAAATATATAGCTATTTTTGCTTAATGCAATGATAAGAAAGAGGTGTACTAATAGTGTTTGGACAGGATATCTTGTCTGCTTCTTGTGCTATGGATAACCACTAAGAATATAACAATGTACATTGTATTGATTATCGAAACTGTCCTATTAATCAGCTACAAAACTATCTCATTCATATTTATTTCTCAAAAAAATACACACATAAAACATTAATGTATTAGTTACTCTTCTCTCATTGCTGGGACAAATACCTGAAAATCAAAATGAGGGAAGGAAAGGCTTATTTAGCTCACAATTACTGGAGGTTTCAAGACACCAGAGGAGAGGCTGGGCACTACCATGTCCAGGATGATCCCTTCTACTCCTCTCAGAATGCACAGGCTAGGCGGTTTAAGCATTCATGCCTCTCTTGCCCCACCCCTAGGCCCTGTCTCTGCCCCCCTCAAGCCACTCATTGCTCTTCCAGCCACCTCTGCCCCATAACGTAGATGAAGCTTTGGGGGAACAAGTAGACACAAACCATAACATTCTGCCCCTAAACTGATAAAAAAAAAAAAAACCTGGCTATAAAGACCAGGCTAGGGAGGTTTCTGCTGGGAAGAAGGACTGCTTTGGTTGTTGGACTCCAGATTATTTGTGTTTTGGTTTGGCAGAATATTTGTCTGAATTTTGCCTGTGTCCAGACACTTTGCCTGAGATTGAACATGGAGGACTGATTAATCTTTCAAAGGAAATCCCAAATCAGTGAAATATTGAGACCGTGGCATGGCTGTTGTTGGGGAATTCAGTCAGAATTATGTTGAGCATCCAGTGAAAAGAGCCACGCAGGATGATATCAAATGTTTTGAGTCAGGTCGGAAAGGAAGCTCCAATAAAGCTGTGGAATGAAAAGACAGAGCTGAGCAGATCTCCATTGCCAAGAAGGAATAAGAGGATGGAAAGGATTGCCTGAGAGCATCGCAGGAGGTGGCAGGATCTCGACCTTTGCAGCCTTAGAACCCCAAGTGTAAGAGACTTTTCTCTGAGAAGAAAGCCACAGAGCCCCATGTTCCAGAATGGAGGTGGTGGCCACACCAGGTTCCAGAAGGAAGAGGCAGCCACTCCAGATTGCAGAATGGTACTGGCAGAAAATTTGTGTCTCAGAATCAGGATCAGGGTACACAGTGATCCAAGCACTTGACCCCTACACCCAAGAGGAAGGAAAGCCTGGCTATTGCTCCCACTGGCAGCAGGTCTTGGCATCATCTATGTGGTATTGGTTTTAGGTGCTTGCAGAATGCAGGTGTTCTAAGGTTCAGAAGGCTTCCACCCCAATTTCAGAAGAAGGTCTGGGAGGCCAGGAAGTGCCCCTGACAGGGTAGTGTGTAGAGGGAGTAAAGCTGGTCTAAGAGAGAAGCCATGGGAGCTACCACCACCAGAAGAGCCAGAGGGGCGGAGCCACATGGAGCTCATGATTTCTCCCAGATTACTTTGGATGTTCCACATGGAGCTGTAGGACTCAATGTTTGCCCAGCTGGATTTTGGACTTGTATTGGCCCCAATGGCTTGTATCCTCCTGTGTATACATTTTGGAATGGCAATGTTTATCTTGTGCTTTGAATCTTGGATGTATTTAACTTTTTATTTATACAGAGGCTCACAGTTGAGAGTTTGCCTTGGACCTTGGAGGAGAATTGGGATTGGACTTTTCAGCAATGCTGAAACTGTAGGACTTTGGCAACTGTTAGAGATGGACTAAAATGCCTTTTGGACAAAGAGATGTGAGTGAGACTTTGGGGGCCCAGGGGCTAAATGTTATGGATTTAGTCTGGTTGTCCCCGCAAATACTCATGTAAGTTATGGGACAGATGCTGCTGGAGGACCAATGAGTGGCTTGAGGGGTGGGGCCAGAGGACTGGGTGGGTCCTGAGGTGTGGGGCCATTGAGGTGTGAACCCTTAGACTGTCTAGCCTGTGCTTTCTTAGATATGTGAAGAGAGTCATCCTGGAAATGGCAGCCTCTCCTACACTGTGTTGAAATCTCTAGCTACTGTGAGATAAACTTTCCTTTCCTCATTTTGAGTGTCAGGTATTTGTCCTAGCAATGAGAGAAGAGTATCTAACACAATAAGTAATTGCATTTACATGAGTTACCTAAAATGCTTAAATTCATAGAACCAAAAAGTAAAACATTGATTTCTAACGGCTGCTGAGAGGGATAAATAGGGAATTAGTAATTAATGGATTCAATCAGGTAAAATGAATATTCTCTACAGATCTGCTTTAAAATATGATAAAGTCAACAATAATGTGTTTGCACTTAAAAATTGGTTTAGAAAGTAAATTTTATGTGTTCTTAGTACAATAAATATATAAATGATAATTAAGTAACTACTGCATTCCAACTTTAAAAAGCCATGCGATTTGGGCTGCTTTCAATCTTGGCTTTCCAAATATATTGCTGGGGATATTCTTGCATCTGTTGTTTGGTGAGCATCTACATTCCTGTAGATAGTAGACTGTGATGTTGATATGTACAGTATTAAAATATGCAAGCACTTTTAGATAGTAGTGTCAAATAGTTTTTCTTTTACTGGTAGTTTATAAAATTCCTTTGGTGTTCATTCTTGGCAATCTTTGGTATTTTAGCCCTTTTTGATCTTATGCACAATATCAGGTACAGAGGTATTATACAGTGCATTTTATTTATATTTTCTGTATACTAAATGTTCACATATTTATTGACAATTTGGGTATTCTGTTCTATTTTTTATTTTTATTTATTTATTTTTTTTTTGGCGGAACCAGGGATTGAACTCAGGCCCTTACACTTGCCAGACAAGCGCTTATTCTAAGCCATCGCACCGGCCCGGGTATTCTGTTCTATAAAGTTTTTCTCTTCTACTTCTAATAATGTGTAGTGGCTTGTATGCTTTGAATATGAAAAAAATTTGCATTTTAGTACTTTTATATTTATTCAAATATAAAAACACAGACATTTCAAGACAAATTTTTCTAATTAACATTGAGCCGTTATTTTAATACAAGTTTAATATACTTTATTGAGGTATTATTTATGTACCAGAACATTTATCAGAGGTATATAATTCAAGACTTTTTCATATATTTAATAGTTTTCAGTGAACATGTAAATCCATTTGAGAACATTCCAACACTTAAAAAAGAACAAATAACTAAAATAACAGCCCTGTACCCTTGGCAGACATTTCTCACTTTCTGCTTCATCAGTTACCATCCTCATTCCTCCCTTACAGCTGCTGTGGGTTTTTCTGTCCAATAACTTTCATACAAATGGCCCCACACACAGTGCTGCCCTTTGAGACCAGCTTCCTCCACAGGACACGACACTTCCCAGACTTGTCCTTGTGTTAGTGGTAATATTTCTTTTTAATAACAAGTAACACAGAACCATTCAATGTGTGGCATGATTCTACTATAACGCCAAGTTTACTAGCTCTCAGTGTTCCTTTCAAACATAGATTACTAATATAATACATTATTTTCCATTAACTCATTGACTTTTTGTAAAAAAAAAAATGTATTTGGTACAGGATCTTACTATGCAGTTCGGACTCAGTGATCTTCCTGTTTCAGCCTCCCCAGCACAGTTATCACAGGCATGCGCCACCACACCTGGGCTCATTAGCTGGCTCAGTATGCCAGGGGGTGGAGCCAGCATGACATGCGGTACTGGGGATTGAGCCCAGGTTCCTGTGCTTACTAAGCAGGTGCTTAGTCTGCTGAGCTATCTAGCTGGCCCTTTACTCCCTTTGTTCAATATGAGATGAAAATTTAATGTTTTAAACCAAGTGCTAGACACTAAGATAAGCCAGTTTCAAGAATATTACCGCTTAGTTTTTTTCAAAGTGACTAACAAATGTCACAAAGATGTACTATGTGCTTTTATAGATAATCTTTCTGACTCCAGAAACCTTAACCTTAAGGAGTATAAATGAAGGATAATTAAATCCAAGTAGGTATGTACCATGATGACAGAATTTAAACTTATGTAAGAAGAATTATCTTTACTGTCCCATTTTCCTAGCTGCTCAAATAAAACACATCAACCTGCACAAATGCACACACACACACACACACACACACACACACACACACATTTTCTTTATCACAGTGCTACCCAGGGTATAACTAACTGAACTCGTCTTGTCTTTCAATTTCCTCGGTTCTAATTATGAAATATTTGTTCTCGGGCAAATCAGCATTGCACACAGCCATGAGATATTCAAGACACTGGAAGGAATTTTGGTAGTTAAGGTGTTTGGACCCAAAGTAAAACAACACAGGCCTTACTTGACTGACACGACCACAGCATCAAGCCTCTCTGCCGTCCATCTTGAGAGCAGGTCATAATTACCTAAAGCTCAAATAAAAGAATTAAAGGCAAAAGTCAGAATCCGCAAAGGAAAGGAAGGAATTTTTTTTTTTTAAACAAAAGCAGATTGTGCTAGTTTCAGGCTCTGACAATTATCTTCCTGTTATAGATACAAATAGCAGAAATAAAAATGTAATGCTGAAATAAAAATGTTATCCTCAGAAAGCCTTCACCTTGAACTTGGTGGGATTTCTCCCTGGACTTTCTAATTGCTCTTCTTTCCTTACATTTCTTTTTCTGCACATTTTGTTACTTGTCCTTGGCCAGCAGCATTCCTGGAAGACTGAGCCTAGCTTCCAACTGGTACATGATATCGATTTGTGTGTTTTACATGTTGTGTTCACACATTTGGAAAAGAAAAGTCACTGACTTGATGCAAGTGTTGGTGTGCATCTGACGCAAGTGTTACAAACACACTTTGGATAATGGAGAACAGTCATCAGTGCCTATACGGGCATACACAAACACACACACACACACACAATCACCTGGAAATAAGTTGAATAAAAGATGCTTCTTTAAAACATGAGAATTCTCATTTTTTGGCTGTATGTGCCCTGCTGAGGTATGGTTCACTTCTCTTTATTCTTGTCTAGAAAAAAGACAGACTGTAGGCAGTTTTGTTCAGCGTTTCCCTGCATCTACATTTATTTATTTGGACGATTGTAAATTAAAATCGTCCAAATCTTTCTCCTCACCTCCATTTCCTCCATATTGTTAGTTCATCCTCTGTGCACCATGCAACTTTCTTAATTCCTTCCACCTTATTTTGTTGTACTGATGATTGAATCCAGCCTTTGTACTCAATACAACCAAGTTTTTGTTAAACTATTTTATTTTGGACAAAGGCTCACTGAGGTGCTCAGCTGTCCACTCTGGGCTCAAGCTTACACTCCTGCCACATCCCCAGGGGTCCTCACCTTTTATATCTCTTTTACATAAATATCAAGCAAATTCTCTTGCTTAATGCTCATTTTAGTCTATCATTTTCTTACTTATACCTTTTACAAATAAGTGTTTAAGTTCAAAAGTCACTCTTCTAGACTCTTTATCTTACTTTCTGCTGGTTAGAATGCCATCAGATTTGTTCACAGCTTGATGACCATAAAATATTCGACTGCCTAGATGGGCACCTCTGTCCCATTTATTCAGCATCTTTTCACCATTCAATACTTCTCACTAACCTCTCTTTTGGACACTCTCACCTTGGGCTTTCTTTTCATTTTATGATCTTTGTTCATTTGAACACTTTTTAATGCTTTGCTCATTGTGTATTCTTCTACCCAAAATTTACTTGTGTGTATTTTCCAGAATCCATCCTCACTCTCCTTGTCATCCTGTCAGAAATAGGATAATCATTTCATCTGTCTCTCTTTGTCCTTTGTTTCCTTTGTTCTCTGAATTTCTTATATTATTTGCCACATTTCAATTAATTTTAATCCTGGAACATTTCTTCTCTGCACTCTGCTTCCCCTCTGCCCTTCCCTCAATTTTTTTTTTATATTTCACAATTGAAGGTAAATTGGTGAATATCAAGCTTGCACTTGCAACTTTGCAGCTAGAATCTGCAAGTACACTCTGAAAGTCTACTCTATAACTAGAACCAATGAAGTAACAATTCCTGGTTATATGACTGAACCAAAAGTCTTTGTACCAAATTTTTACTTCTGGATGTACTCTTCTTTTGAAAACAGTTCTGTATATGTAAGGACTAGCAATGTTTGCACCAAATCTTGATTATTTTAACCTATTATTGTCCATATTTGTCATATTATGCCACATTGTATTATTTAGGTATGTACCCATTGTTTAGAGATTGTCTTAATTAGAATTTAAGGCCCAAGGGGAAACCAAATGCAGATGACTGAGATAGTGTTTATACTTTCTTAAAGTAATTCAATAATAGGAGGACTTGTGTTTTTTTAGCATTACCTGGATTATTGAAGAAAGCATATATGGGTGAGAAATGGTGATATGAATGCTCAAGGAACAATAAAACCTGCCAGAGATCAAAGCTAGACAGGACAAAACATTGCAGTGAACCTTGCTCAGGAGCACAGTATGCAGCTTTAGTAAACCTTTGGCTGACTACTCCAGGGTCAGATGTCATTCCGAGAATTTACCTACCAGCACTTCCAACACACCAGCCCCCACCATGGATGTAAAACACAGCCCTTCTCTGTGCATCCAGCTTCCTCTTGGGCACATACACACGGACAGGAACATTGTCAAATTTGGTCTCAGTCACAGTGACATTTTCATCTGAAGTTGGTGGGACTTCAACAAAAGCCATAATTAGTGCGAATGAATCCATAACATGGTACAGTCCCAGGAACTCTACAAATGAAGCCTAAAAACAAAATTAACAAATGGCCTTAGAATTCAAATTCTGAATTCAAAGACATTTATGACAGTATAAGTATATACTTAACTAGTTCAAATGAAATAAAAAAAATTCTTATATGCCGATCCTCTTGATCCTTTGAGAAAAAAGGAAAAGTATGTTCTTATGCCTACAGAAGTTGTTAGAAACAGGAAAAGCCATTGTTGTGTCCGATTCCACAAAATGTTTCAGATTCTTTGCTCAGCTTTTAGGTTGCACATATGACAAGATAAACATACTTTCCAAGAACTTCATAGTTATGGGTGAAAGACAGGTTACTATACTGTAACAAAAATGAATTAAACGCTGTGATAGAGAGCTCTGAACCAGAGTTTTTGTCCCAGGTCATTTTACTTTGACCCTTGAGGAAAAGCTCTTAAGAATGTAATCAAATAAGAAAAAGAAAAGGAAAATCAATGCTAGGCAGATCTACTAGTATATCCTGGAGACGAGGGGCCCTTGTTGATGGTGGGAGGAACCATTTTAAATTTCATGTAGTAGTGAAGAGGACTGGGTGATGGCAGAAGAATGGAGAACCTCGCTGGGAAAGGGAAGTAAAATTAAGATGTGATATATACATGCATCAGTTCCTCAAATAGAATATAATACTGATTATATTTAGTGAATATTCAGTAATAAAAATTACAAAAATAAAATACTTTATAAATAGTACTGATGCCTTTGGAAAGACATGATTTTTTTTTTTTTTTTTTTGTGGAACCAGAGATTAAACTCAATCCCTTGCACTTGTCAGGCAAGTGTTTACTCTACTTAGCCATCTCCCCAGCCCCTGGAGACACATAAATGAGAATGAAAAACTGGCTGAGAAAAAGAAAGGGCAGCCTGCTCTCCTGCACCTTTGTGTATCTGCCTTGGAACAAGATTATGGTACAGAGAGTTTATGAGAATTCGCTTCAGGAATGCTCTCCTAACTGCCTATAAACATCAAATAGCATCACACCCATTTGAAAGAAGAAAATAAATCCAGAATAATTCAAAACTAAAATTGGTCCAAACATACACAGCTAGGAAATGATATTTTAAGTCATTTAGCATAAATATGGAGCTAAATTATTAATTCATAGCATTATTACAAAGTGTAACAATGCTTCATTCACAGTATAATTTTTTTTCTTTTCTTTCTTTCTTTCTTTTTTCTTCTTTTTTTTTGAAAATCGGAGATTGAACGCAGGCCCCTGTGCTAGCCAGGCAAGTGCTCATTCTGCTGAGCTATGTGCCCACCCCTACACGAATGTAAATGTAGCTCATCATATAAGTCTTCAGTAAAACATCTCACTAGATTCTCAGTGATTGAGAGAAGGTGTACAGGTCAGATGAAATCTTAGATAAATTAAGGAAATTGCAGCATAAAACAGAAATCATTTGAGAGTGGAAAAACTATATTAAAATACATTTTAAAATGTATGTCATTCATGCACTTTGACAATATATTCATAATCATCAATAAAAGTGAAATAATAATGCTGACAAGATTACCAGAGGGGAGCACAGCTCAAAAATGACACGACTGGGCTGGTGAGATGGCTCAGTGGTCTAAAGCACCTACTTAGAACAAGTTTAGCTAAAGCACAGGGACCGCGGTTCAATCCCCCAACACCACATGCCAGCCAGCCCCGCCCCCTGGTGGGCTGAGCTGGCCACACACACATAAATAAATAAATAAAATAAAATAAAATAAAATTTAAAAAATGACACGACTGATAAAATGAACAATAAAATGTTATTAATGGTAAATCTCAACAAAAAACTTAAAGAATTCTCCCTAAATATAGTGACATTTGAGTAAATATGAGAAAAATAAACCTTTTTTGTTTGTACATAGAATTGAACTTATGACGTTGCACCTGCCAGGCAGGCGCTTGTGTTGCTGAGTTAGAACTCCAGCTGAAAACAGGGAAACTACTTCTTGCCTCTTTCATAGAGTAATATCACACATAGAATAAAATTAAAAATTACTACCACTGGTCATAAGTGCTCTATTCTGTGACACTTTACTCCTCTTAGTTAAATTGTAGCGTGATCACATCAGTCATAAAAGCTTATTTAATATAATTTCTTCAACTTGTCAATATCTGTTAGTTAATAATTATGTACTTGTTGCTGTGCCTGCTAAAAAATATTTCCTTAATACTGAGAGTAGTTCTTTTATTTATTGTTTATTGGAACAATTTAGACATATACAGTGATCACATTCATCACAGGGAATTTGTATCCGTACATGATATACATGAATTTCTCTATTTTTCCCCAGTCCCTTCCCCTCCCTTCAATTCCTCTTGCCCTCCTATTTGCAAAACTGGCTTTCCAGCTTAGCCTTCCCTTCTTAGTGGTTTTCCTTTTTTTCCTTAACCCCTCCCCTTTCTCTAGCTCCCCTTTTTTTGTGAACCATTTCTTCCTATTTCCCAATACCTACTGTGAACTTGGTTATTTATACTTTTAGTGCCTCAAACCATAAAGACAATTCAATATTTAAAGATCTGTTTCTGATTTATTTCACTTAAGAGGATGGTCTCAAGGTACATCCATTTAGTAATAACTGTCTGAAGTTTATCCTTCTTTATGGCCAAGTAGTACACCGTTATTTAAAAATATCATATCTTTTTAATCCATTCATTGGTTGATGGGTATGTCTGTTGATTCCAAGATGTACCTCCTACAAACTGTGCCATTACAAACACGGTTGCACATATGTCACTGTGGTGTGATGCTTTAAATTCTGTTGGAAAGATACCAAGAAGAAGACAACTACATCAAATGAGACCTTTAATCCTCAGTTTCTGAAGAATGTCCACGATGAGTTCCACGGTGGTGGCACCAGGCTACACTCCCAGCCACAGTGGAGAGGTGCTCCCTTTTCCTCACATCCTGCTCAGCATTTGTTATTGGCTGGCTCCTTGATGTAAGCTGTTCTTTCTGGAGTGAGATAGAATCTCAGAGCTGTTTTAATTTGCATGTCTTGGATGATGAGTGATGCTGAACGGTTTTTTTTTTTTTTTCATGTATTTTTTTGCCATTTATACTTCTTCCTCTCACAAGTGTATATTCCTTCCAGGTGCCCATTTTTTGATTGGGTTTTTTAATTCAGGGGATCAGATTTCTTTCAGTTCTTCATATATTCTAGATATGAGCTCTTTTTCTGAGGAGTAATGGGCTAATTTTTTTCCCACTTTGTGGGCTGTCTACTGCTTATTTCTCTTGTAGTGCGAAAACTCCTCAATAAGGGACAAGTTTTTTATTCTTTGTAGTATTTCCCATGTAAGCTGTGTTTTGTAGAAGTCTGCCTATACCCATGTCCTCAAAACCACTATCCATATTGTGGAAGATGTTGTTCCCTAATTTATCCCTTGAATTTGTTATTTATGTACAAGAATCTTACTGATTTTTAATTACTGACCTTGTAGCCAGCTACAGGACTGAATTTCTTTATTAAATCTAGAAGTCTTTTGAGGGAGCTTTAATTTCCTTCTATATAGAGTATCCTGTCATTTGTACATAACAATAATTTAACTTCTTACTTTCCTATGTGTATTTCTTTTTGTTGTCCAATCAATTTAGTCAACATTTCCAGAACTGTATTTAATAGGAGTAATTGTAGTGAATATCCTTGGCTAGTTACTCATTTTACAGTAGAACCTTTCAATGTTTGACCATTTAGTATCACTTGGGCTGTTGGTTTTTCATTGATGGCTTGTATCATATTGAGGTTAAGACTATTTCAATTGTCTGTGGATTTTTATCTCGAGTGGGTGTTGGACTTGTGAAATATTTTCTCCATCTATTTAGCTACCCATGTGAATTTTGACTTTGGCTTTGTTGATAGGGTGCGTTACATTTATTGATTTGCATCTGTTGACTCATCTCTGCTTTTCTGGTATATAGCTCATTTGGCCGTACTGTATAATCTTCTTGAAGACTTGATACATTCTGTTTACTAGTATCTTATTGAGGATTCTTGCGTCTATGTTTATTAGCAAGGTCAGCAATAGTTCTCTTTTTTGTTTGGTTCCTTCCCTGGTTTTGTTATCTGAGTGATACTTGCCTCCAGGAATGAGTTGAGAAGTACTGCCTTCCTTTTCAATTTCATTAGACTTTGAGAAGCATTAAAGCTTCTCTAAATTTTTTTTTTAGAATTCAGAAATGAATCCCTCTTGAAATGGGGCTTTTGTATTCACAAGCTTTTAAGGACATTTTCAATTTCATCAACTGATACTGACTTATTTAGAATTTTTATCTTCTTGATTCAACTTTGGCAATTCATATGTATCTAGGAATTTGTCCATTTCTTCTGTATTTTTCATCTTATTACAGGTTCTTGAAGTAGATATTTATGATCTTCTAAATTTGCACAGGATCTATCTATAGTGATTTCATTCTTTTTATTCCTAATTGCATTAATTTATATATTTCGTTCCCTTTTCTATGAGGTTGGTTAAAACTTTATTAATTTTATATAATCTTTTCAATAACCAACTCTTCAATTAATTGCTCTTTGTATTATTCTTACCCTAAACTGCATTAATCTCTGCTCTGATCTGTATAAATTCCTCTCTCCTACAGTCTTTGGGCTTGACTTGTGCATATTTTCTCTAAAAGCTAGCATTGCAAAACTAGGTTTTCATTTCAGCTTGTTGTTTCCCTTATAAGAGAATTCAGAATTATAAATTTCCTGTATTAATTATAGGACTGGTCTCATCATGTCCCTTAAGTTCTGGTATGCTGTTTTCACATTATCATTTCACTACAGATAGCATTTAATATCTACTTTAATTTATTGAACTTCATCTGTGACCCATTGGACAATCAGTGGGAGGTTTTGTAGATACATAGATAGATAGATAGATAGATAGATAGATAGATAGATAGATAGATAGATAGAATAAAAATAGTGAAAACTAAACTTAGACATGATACAGAATTTCACTAAACATAATAAGAGAAATTCAACAATGGTTGTTATATTGCATAATGTTGTCTTCTGATTACTTATTTAGGTTGCTAGATATAATCATGCAAAGTTGTTTTAAAAATGCTATGAGAAATTAAAAATGAGAAGAAAAACTTTAATCATGAACTACTTCTTTCAATAGACCAGCAGAAATCAGCAGTGTGTTAACTCCTGCCTTTCCTTTGTTTCCCTGGATGACTTTTGATGTTCTTGGTCTCTTTGAGTTCCAAATCAATTTTAGGAAAGTTTTCTCTAGCTCTGTGAGGTATACTAATAGTATTTTAATTGGGACTGCATTGAATCTGTATAACAATTTTAGGAGTATAACCATTTTCACAATGTTGCTTTTTCATATCCAGGAACAAGGAATATCTTTCTATTCTCAAATTCCCTTCAATCTCTTTTTTCTTTTTTCAAAATGAGTAAATGAGTATTGTAAATGAGTATTGTGTAATTTTCACTATACACATTTTTTACTCCCTTTGGGAAATTGATTTCTAAGTATTGCAATGTTTTTTGGTTGTTATTGTGAAAAGTGTGGTTTCCCTAGTTTCTTTCTCAGTGCATTCGTTGCTTGAGACACCCCAGGGATTTCCTTGTCTCTTATATAGTTTCCTTGTCTCTTACGGTTTATATAGTTGTGTACAAAAATGCTACGTGACTTTTGGGTGTTGACTTTGCATCCTGTTATGTTGCCAAATTTAGTGATTAAATCTATAAGACTCCTGGTGGAGTTTTGGGAGTCCTTTATGTAGAGTATCATGTCATCTACAAATAATGATAATTTCACTTCCTCTTTTTCCAATCCTTATTCTTTTTATTTCTCTCTCTTGTCTAATTGCTCTGGCTAATGTTCCCTGAACTACTGAATAGGAGTGGAGACAGTGGACATTTTTGTCTTATTCCTGATTTTATATTGAAGGCCTTCCATTTTTGCCCAATTAGTAAGATGGTAGCTGCTGGCTTTTCACAGTTGGCTTTTGTCAGGTTAAGATATGGACTATCTAGTCCAATTCTCTGTAGAATTTTATTGTAAATGAGTATTGGGCTTTGTCAAAAGCTTTCTCTGCATCTATTGTGATGATCATGTGGTTTTTGTTTTGGGCTCTGTTGATGTGGTGTATTACATTTATGAATTTGCATGTTGCTTTCCCTTTCAGAGTACCTATTGTGTCTTTCAGATTTTATTTATTCTTTCAGGTTCTTACACGAGGGAGACAATACAATGTTTGCACATGTGGGTCTGATATTTTTCACTTATGAATATGGTCTAGTTGCATCCATTTACTTGTATAAGCCTCAAGTTTATCTTCAGCTGAGCAATACTCCATTGTGTGAAATACCATATCTTTTTCATCCATTCTTCAGTTGAGGGGGATTGGGTTGTTTCCAAGATTTAGCTATGACCAAGTCTGCTGCCATTAGGAAGATATTTAATTTCCACATGTTTATGAATGTTTTGTGTTTTATTTTGCCAGTGGCTTACAATTTCATGGCACTACGGTCAGATAGCATGTATAGGATAAGGTTAATTTCCTGGAATTTAGTTAGGTATGTTCTATGGGCTAGTATGAGATCTACTTCAGAGAAAGTCCTATGCATAGCTGAGAAAAATGTATATTCTGGTGTTGTCAATGGAACACTCTGTATACATCTACTAAATTTATTTCTTCACAGTTTTGGTTCAGTTCTGATATTTCTTTGCTGATTTTTATGTATGACTCATCTATTTGTGACAATGTGGTATTTAGGCCCCCTATTACAATTGTGTTCATGCTTATTTGAATTTTCAGGTCCATTACAATATATTTTATATATTTGTGTGTTCATGTATTTGTTGCATGTATATTTATGACTGTTATCTCTTTTTGAAGCTTTCCTTAACAATATGTAGTAACCTTCCTTATTTCTTTGGGCCATTCTTGGTTTGAATTTCACTTTGTCTGCCTATAGAACTTCAACCCCTGCTTTGGTTCTTGTCATGTGGAAGATTACTGTACTTTGTTGTTTCCTTTGACTTGCAGTCTATGAATTTCCTTTAGAGTTAAATATGTTTCTTGTACAAAGTATATTGTTGGATTGTATTTTTTTATCTATTCTACCAGCCTGTTTCTTTTGATTGGTGTATTGAGTCCATCTGTATCAATGATTATAACTGATGTGCATTGGCTAATCCTCACCGCATTATTTTCTCACTATAGGTTTTCTGTCTTCCTCCTCTGATTGCTTACCCTGCCTCATGGTTACTTTCTATTGTTATTCATGAAATTATGGTCATTTTTGTTTTTCTAGAACATCTCTCAGAACACTCTGTAGAGCTGGACTAGTGATCATGAATTTCTTCAGTTGTTCTTTGTCATGGAAGTATCTTATTTCTCCATTCATTTTGAAAGATGGTTTTGCAGGAGATACATCAATCTGGGTTGGAAGATGTTCACTCTCAGCATTTGAAATACTCCATTCCAAGCTCTTGTTGACTTGAGTGTTTCCTTTGAGGAATGTGCTATGATTCTGACAGGCTTTCCTTTATAGGTAATCTGTTTTATTTCTCAAACAACTTTTATATTTTTTTCTTGCGCAGAATTTCTGGGATCTTGATACTTATATGCCTTGTAGACTTATTTTGTTCATAGGTAATTATGGTTCTATAGTCTACAAAAATTTCTTCTCCAGGTTTGAGGAATTTTTTGCCATTGTTTCTATAAACAGTCTCGTTATGTAATTTGTGTAGTCCTTTGTTCTTCAGGACTGTCTTCTAGTTGTAAGAGGTTCCTTGATTTTTTGTTTAAATTATTTGCATATTTGGTACAGGGTTTCATTATGCAATTCAGATTCATAGCAATCCTCCTGTCTCAGCCTCTCTAGTCTTGGAATCAGGTGTGCACCACCACACCCAGTTACAGTTGGCAGCACGATGTGCCTAGTGTGGGGCCATCTGGGTATGCAGTACCGGATCATACCTGGATCCTTGCAGTTGCCAGGCAGGCACTTAGATGGCCGAACTATCTCTTGATTTTTGTGTTCATCCAAAGATTGCACCCTCTGAATTTATTATGGGTGAGATGGTGATATCTATTTGGATCAGTCCCCAGTTCTGTGGTACTGAACTAGGAGATGTTCATTATCCCAGAACTTTTCAGGGGTTGCTATAGCAGAGAGAATGATTACAACAGGTAGGACTGTTTAGATGCACTAGTACAATAGAAATAACAGTGCCGTCAAGCATATCTTAGAAACTTACAAATGTGGTGTGTTAATTTGGTACCCTTAGTCGTAGCCGCAACATCTGCAGTTGTGTAATAGAACTCATCATAAATTGGGAGCTTATATGCAAACCATTTCGCCTTGATAGAGTGGTTTTATCCTATGGTAAGGATATTTAAAAGAGGTAGTAGATGAGAAAGAGCTAAATGAAGAGAAATATAGTAGAAGCAAAGCTGGGAGAAAAAGGATAATCTCCCAAGTTTTGGGAAACGAGAAATGAGAGAGCAGAAGTGAAACAATGAAGAACTAATCAATGGATTGTTGAAACTGTCCAGAAAGACTAGAGTGACTGTTCAGTCACATGACAATATCCCACCAAGCATGCAGCAGGAGTAGTGCTGGACGTGGGTGTGACCTCAGCCTCCAGACTGGGAGGAGCTGAGCTCGGAGTCTTTACCCAGCACTTTCTGTGTCTCCCAACCTCTCCTTACTATGTTTCTTTGTGTCTGTCTCCCAGTTGCTGGGTTGCCCTCAGGAAGACACAGCCCAGGGATTTTCCTTGCTCTTCCATAGTTGGCTCTTCTTGTGTAGTCTCTTGAGTCCCTCTTTTACTGGCATGTGTCTGTCCTCTCAGGTCACTTGTTGCAGTGTGAGGTGCTGAGGTGCGGCTGACTGCAGTTCAGTCTCAACTGTAACTCCTCTGGGGCAAGGGGGATTAATGCCAGTCTCCCTTTCATTCTTGCGTGTGGAGCAGTGATACTTAAATCCTGCATTCCTCAAGCTCCTGAACGCGGGCTGGCAGTGGTCAGGCTCTCACCGGGCCTCGGTGGCCCCACCCCACCCCCACCAATGCTGACTCACTGCTTCTCTCAGTGTTGCATTTCCAGGCAGGGTGCTGAGAGCGGTTCTTGTGCGTTGACTTTCATTCCTGCAGCTGGTTGTTTTCTTCTCATGCCTTGGTTTCTAAGCAGGTTTCTTATTCCCAGTGAATCTCACTAATTATAGAAACAGTAGCCCTGCTCTCAGTACATGCTCACAGGACTTGCTTTTCCTAAATCATCTCCTTTCAAGGTTTTTTTCTATGATCTGAAATAACTCTTTTGATTCTAATTTATTATTTCGCTCCCACACACTACAATATATATATTGTGAAGACAGATTGTTTAATCAGTATTTGCAGAGGTTTGAAGAATTGAAAGATTGAAAATGAAGAGGAATTATAGCACCCATCTTGTTTCAGAACTCAAAGGAGGACTATAAAAATCAAGTGAATGAAATAGTGAAAGAAACAATGGCACACACACTCTAGATAGCAGGGAGGCAACCCCCTGCTTGTTTACCCGGACCAGAAATGCCCCCACAAGCAGCCAGTTCTCAGGAAACAGCATGGTGTCTCTTTCTGGTTTTGCTAATAGTATTTTTCCTACCTTAAACAAGGGCAGATGTCAACCATTCTGACAGTGCAGTTTTTTCCTTACAATATTATTTATATGTAATTTTCTGTATACTGGATTTCAAAATATATTCCATTAAAGTCTATACTTAATGCGTTATGGCAAAATAAAAAATTTTGGCTTACGCATGAAACTAAATGTTAATGAATCAAGCTCCAAGAGAAAAAAATTCAATAGACAACCACTATCATGACATGAACGATGCCTAAACAGAGTAATATATCAGTAAATTCCACTCAAATGACCCTTAGCTTATCTTCTCATATTTATAAACATGTATTCCACCTATGATATAGCATCAATCAAATAAGTTTTGTTTTAAGCAGTAAAGAGTCAAAAGCCATAGCACCTATTTTAAGAAGCTCAATTAAACAACCAAAAGGACAAGTGCCCCAGAACATTTCTTCAGAATATATGACTGCACATGAACATCTGAAAAATTCGTAAATTTCAGACTTACCAAATGTAGAAAAATTTTCATTGGTGTACTGATCAACATTAATCTCCAGGGCTCCTCAAAATTATCTGGTAAAGGCATGTAAATATAATAGGCTACACAGACCCCCACAGTCAGAAGGTACAGTAACTTTCTTCCCATGGTGTAATTTCTATGCCTCTGTCTTCAGAAAGGTAGAAAGTAATCCTCCCAGGCTTGCCTGAATAATGAGTTTTAGTAGGCAGTGTGCTGTAACCCCACCCCTTTGCTTTCTCTTTGGAGTTTAGAACTACTTTTATGGCTACCAGAATAAGGTTAAAATTTAATTGCTTATCTAAAAATTATCACATAGATTATAACTTTAAGGTACATGTGTGGAAAACTGCTATACATTGTCATATTTTTAACTTTGTTTCTACTCTGAGGCTTTAATTTTAAAATCTTTAATTCTAACAAATTTATTCATAGAAATCATACAAAAGGCAAAAACATTTTTGACAGTGCAAAATGTAAACTAGAGAAACATACACACTTTTTTGCAGTATACTGAGAGCATAGAAAACAAAATAAAACAACTATTGTCTTTCACACTACAGAATTTACAAAATCATTCAACAAATAGATATTTTAGCATTTAGTTATGATGATTCTTGTTAGAGAAGTTATAAAAAAGTGACAGTAGCAAAGAGGACCACGGTAGTAGTAAATACTGTTCACTCTTCCATAAGGTAGGTCTTATGCTAAGTCATTTTTATAATGAATCTAAGTCACAATAACAAATATTAATACTATTGTTCTCCCATAAATGAATTAAATGAATTTTAGCAGATTAAGAACTTGACCAAGGTTATATAGTTTTGCGGTGAAAGCCAGAAAAATTTGGGTAGCTAATAGCATTTATAGACTTTTTAGAAAACAACTTTATTTCCCCAAGAAGGTGTGTGTGTGTGTGTGTGTGTGTGTGTGCGCGCGCGCGCGCACAGTGTCTCACTATGCAGCTCAGACTTGTAGTGATTCTCTTGATTTCTGCCTCCCTAATGGTGAGATCACAGGCGTGTGTCACCACACCCGGACTCCATCACCAGCTCAGCACACCCGGGGGCGGGGCAGCACGGCATGCGGTGCCAGGGATTGAACCCTGGGCCCTGTACTTACCTAAGCAAGCACTTAGTCAGCTGAGATATTTTGCCAGCTCTAAAAAACAGATTTTTTTTTATTTTTTAGGGAAGGGTCTACAAGGTGTTCAGGGTCTCACTAGGTTGGACTCGTAGTGATCCACCTATTTACAGCCTCCCAACAGCTGGAATTATAAGTGCGTACCACCACCGCCAGTCTATAAATAATTGTTTTCTTTTTCTTTTTCTTTTTTTTTTTTTAACAGTACCAGGGATTAAAGTCAGGACCCTGCATTTGACAGGCAGCCATTTATTCTACTGAGACAGTTTCAAATCAAATCGAAAGTACAGTTTCAAGAAATAATACACTGCGGGCCTGGGAGATGGCTCAATGGAATAAGTGCTTCCCTGGCAAGCGCAAGGGCCTGAGTTCAATCCCTGGTTCCACAAAAAAAAAGAAAAAAGAAATAATACACTGCATATATTCTTCTTAGTGGTTAATTGCTGTACAAGATGCAGACTTGTGATCCTACTTACAAACACCATTAGAA
>NW_004524762.1:2448154-2457429 GCF_000260255.1 Octodon degus | reverse complement strand
TGCCTGGAGGGGGCAAGGTGAAGTAGGAGAAGAGGAAGCTCTCCACACACACTTATGGGTCCTGGGCTAGGACTGGGTCAGGGGGCTCCGGGACTGGGCAAAAATTCCTACTCGGCGGGCATGGTGGGGGAGGCACTGCGGAGTGGTGGGGGGCAGCCCAAGGGGCTGGGAGAGGTTCCAGCCCATGCTGCGCCTGGGCTGGGACTGGTCCCGCTGGCGTACAGTAGCAGGAAGCTCTCCGCACACTCACCAGACCTGGGCTAGGACTGGGTCTAAAGATACAGTATAAATCTTTAAGCAAAATTAAGATTTTAAAAAAATTCTGAAAATTACTTAAATATTACTTAATTAAAAATAATTCAAAACAATTCAACTCTGAAAAAGTTTTCATGATATTAAAGAATTACTAAGAATGAAATGTAATATAAATACTGGAATGGCAAATATACAACCAGCACTTCTAACAGAATAGTTTGAGGACAGAATATCGCACAAAGTTCTAGTATGTCATGGACATGGACAGTGTCCATGATGCTTACTGGTGGCCAGGTGTCATCTGTGGGACTGAGCTACTGCTATTTCCTTGATATCCACCCTGTAGACCCAGATAGAATCATGACCTATAGGGTGCAGGAGAAGTCCATTTGTAGAGTATGCTGATGGAAGTATTTTGTGACTGTATCCAAAAGAATAATTGAAAGACTGCTTTTTTATACCTTTTTTTCTCCTGTGTTTAATTTTTTGCCCTATTTGACAGGTTCTTTGCATTCTCATTCATGGAGTTGTGGTCATTTTGATCCCTCTCTAGAATATCTTTTAGTAGTCTGTGTAGGGTTGGCTTTGTCATCATGAAATTCTTTAATTGTTCTTTGTCATTGAAGTATTTCAGTTCTCCCTTATATTTGAAAGAGGGTTTTGCACGGTGTATCAGTCTGGGTTGGAATTTTGCTGGCAAGACTTTAGTACTTTGTTCCATGCTCTTCTTGACTCGATAGTTTATGAAGAGAAATTTGCTGTTACTCTGATGGGTTTTCCTTAAAATGTGATGTTTCTTTTTTCTAGTAGCTTTTAATATGCTGTTCTTGTGCTAAATTTCTGGGATCTTGATTATTATATATCTGGATGTGGTTTTAATTGGATTGAAGTTATTTGGAGTTCTATATATTTCAGTTACCTGAATGTCAGATTGTTTCCCCATATTTGGAAAGTTTTCTGATATTACTTCTGCCCATATCCTTTTTATATCATTTGTATTGACTCCTTCTTTTACATTGATGTCTATGTCTTACATTGTTCAACTTTGCATCATCTTGCAGATTTTGAATTATTTTTCTTGCATCCTAGTTGTTTTCAGGAGATCTTTTCCCACCTGTTAAGTAGCTGCAATGGTGTCTCGAAGGTCTGAAAGTCTATTTTCACTTTCATTCAAAAGTTTTGCCAGCTTATGATTGAGGTTTTAATTTCCTGTATAGTAGTTTGAGTGTGCTTCATGCATTGTATTTCTATCCTGTGCAGTTCACTCGAGGATACTATCATTTTCCTGTTCTCCTTTTTTATTAGGATCTTCTTAGAAGCACTTAGTTCTTCTTTATTTTTTATTAATTTTGTTGAGAAGCAACAATGAGATAGTTTCAAAACACTTTAGTAGGACACTTTCAATAATTAATAAATTGCATATTGTTGTCTTCATAGTGGTTATTGATAGTACACGATGTGGACATGATATCCTGTCCAAACACTATTAGTATAAATCTTTCTTCTAAAAAAAATCTTTCTTCTCATTGAATTAAGAGAAAGTAGCTATATGTCTACCTTAACTATTTTATATATAAAGATACAAAATGGTCCTTCAATTATATCCCTTTTTTTGCTTAGTTTTGTCAGAGATGGGTATTCCATTGCCATTTAAATATTGTAGGTGCATGAATTCAGCAAAATAATCCAATATAGTCTAGTAGTCCATAATAGTAGTGGGTTATCTGTAGGACTGGCAATGTCAGAAATTGTTGACTTGAGCCTTTTACACCTCAGCATATTAATATGGCTTTACTTTTTTTTACCTCATTTTTATACTTTTCTGCTGGATGGTTAAGACCAAGATAAAACAAAACCTATATAATAAGAAATGTAACTTTTATATCTGAAAAGTTCAGTCAAATCCCCTCAGGATTTACCCTGAAACCTTGTACAGAAGTTTGTAGATTCTTTGTGTGTGTCACCCATGTGGATGGGTCACGGCCATTGCTTGACCAATTTTCTCTCTGTGAAAGCCTGAGAGAATGTTTTCTCTCCCTGTGACTCTCCTTAGGCACATGCTACATCATCAATCATTTTCCTCTGTGGCCCCATTATATCCTTGATCAGAAAATTTGGGACATCACTGAGTTACAGGATATTCCATATAAGTTATCTTAAGTCCTCACTGACCTTGAATGGCTATGGCCAAAATGTTGGATGTCCTTGCAGCCCTTCTTTTTCTCTAATTTTTTGGTCTGCAAACTTAAGTTGTTAACCCTCCAGAAGAGAAACTTAATGATATTATTATCCTATAACATAGGTAGTTGAGCTTAACCTCACTATCTGTCTGAATATCAAACATCTTAGACAATGTAAAACAGGCATTTTCTGTCAAGTATTGATATGTTAAACTTTAAATCTCTACAGAATGTGAAGAAAAAAATAAAAGAATTATTAATAAATAGGAATAAACAATTGCATATTTTTACAAAGAAATTTAGAAATCTAACTATATACAGCATTGTAGCAGGACGGTCCTATGACATTTTTTTCTTGTCTCTTGTTTTCATTTATTACCCTTTAAAAAAAATTCACTTAAGGGACAGTTATTATAGTTGATAACATTTCTTTTTTTACTTCAGAAATTATTTTTGATCTGATTTCCTCCATACCTTTCTGCAGTTGTTTCCTTACTTCAGACGCAATTATTTCAGAGATTTCAGATGTGTGCTTTCCAATGTCTTCTATGCTATTACTTCCTGCACTTGTTCTGGGTAGGCTCAGAGCCTGATAATGCATTTTGCTCCTTCTCTTTGTCATTTTGTATAGCACTCTCTTCTGACCTGTGATGTAGAGCTGTGGTAGAGTTATTACCTTTGCACCAGGTCCAGATCTACCAAGTCCAAACTCATCCAGGTAGATCTGGCTGCTATGGTCCACTTTTTCCTGCTGTAGCCCTTGGAGGTGAACCCTCTGTGCCACTCTGGCAAGATGTTCTGCTCCTGGATCAGCTGGGTGGGTCTTGCCTCTAGCCTCTCTGCAAGGAGTTCTGCTCCAGGATTCCACACCAGGCCTGTCTGATGGAGGAAGTTCTATTCACATGCTGGGCCTTGGCTCTGGATTGAATGAGTATCTGCTATGCTCCAGGCAGTCTCACTCACATGGCAGGCCTGGGCTCTCCAGAATTAATACTGTTAAAATGATTGCATTACTAAAAACAATGTATGGATTCAATATAATCTCTCTTAAAATACAAATATTGTGATATGTCAGCTTGATTTGAGTAAGAGTCATCTAACAGATTAATACTACTCTGGGTTTCTGTATGCATGATTGACATATGGTCCAGCAAAGTGAGAGCTAAGTCCAACCCCACATGTGGGTGGCACCAAGAGAGTGACTTGAATGGAACAAAAGGAGAATATAGAAGGAAATGTTCATATTTTGGAAGAACACTCATCTTTATCATTGCCTTTGGATGTAAGTCTGTGATTTCTTCAATCTTCCAGTGTAGACTTATTCTGTTGACTAGAGAACTTTTAGTTCTTCGACCTTGGATGGCTACTGCCTCCTCCTGCTCTCTAGCCCACGTGAAGTCATTGTGGGTTCTCCCACCTGTGATGCCATAAGCCTGATAAATCCTCTTGCACAATTATGCATATATTTGTTATAGATTCTGTTCCTCTGAAGAATACTGTCTAATAAAGATTTTGGCACCAAGAATGGTTCTCGAGAAACAGAATTCTAAGAGACAACTCTCGGATCAGTTCATTGATCCTTGAAGTTGACCCTCCAATTTGATAAGGTTTGAAGTTGCCATGGTTTCTTCTGATAATTTCAACAGCACTCACTGTCTATGGTATGAATTCATTGTAACAAGAGGCAACACATATCCACTTGATTACTCTAATTTACCACTTGTATGATGTCAAGATTTTAACAACTCTGCATGAATATTTTGAAAGGTAAGAAATACATTGATGTTAGTTGGTTGCTCTTCATATTAAAAGAAAGATATGAGCTCCAGACATATGTAAAGAATCTAAAGGCTTCCAAGTGTGTCACTTCCTGAAAACAAGGTAAAAGAAGAGGAATATAGATAGACTTCTCCATATGGGTAAAAGACGTGAAGACATTTGTAACCCATATAAGTGTTCATCAAAAGGTGACCTCAATGATAGAAGAATTTAATAATCAAGTGGGAGGTGAACCTCTTTCCTCAGTACCCTTGTTTTTGTCCAGTAGATGCATATGAACAAAGTGGTCATGGTGGCAAGGCTGAAGTTTACATGTGGATTCAGCACAATGGGTCCACACAAGAAGGTTGACCTGAATACAGCCATTGCTGAATGCCTGGTCTACTCATAGCAGAGACTATCATGAGTCCCTGTTATTGCACCATTCCCTGGAACAATCACTCTGTCATATGGTAGTAAGCTGATTATATTAAAGCACTTCTTCTGTGGAAAGAACAGTACTTTGTCCTAAGTAAAATAGGCACTTTTTGTGGATATGGATTTGCCTTCCCTACACTTAACACTTTTGCAAAAAGTGCCATCTGTGAGCTTACAGAATTCCACATCCACCATCATGGTTTTCTTTTCTTTCTTTCTTTTTTAGGGAAGGGTCTACAGGGTGTTCAAGGTCTCACTACTAGATCAGAATCAGAGTGATCTGCCTGTTTACAGCCTCCTAAGAACTGGGATTACAAGCACACACCACCATGCCCAGTCTCCATCATGGTTTTCTATGCAGCATTGATTCTGATCAATGGCGATATTGACAGGAAAGAAATACAATGATGAGCCTGTGCTCATAAAAGTCAGTGATGTCTCACATCATCTAGAAGCAACTGTGTTGAAGAATAGTAGAACAGCCTATTGAAGAGACATTTACAATGCCAGCTAAGTGGCAATACATTAAAGGGTGTGGTAAGGCCTTCCAGAGCTTGAACCACCAAATTCACCATTTCTACCTAGTCAGCATTTATGAGTCCAGGAATCAAGAGGTATGCATGAGAACAGTGCAATTCACCATTACCCTTCATGATCCACTAACAAAATGTTTGCTTCCTGTTCCTGTGACATTGTTTTATGGACTAGAAGTCTTTATTCCAGAAGCAGGAAGACTTGTACAAGGAAGCATAATGATGACTCCATTGAACTGGAAGCAAATCAGACCAGAGAGCAATGGCCGGACGTTCTATTGTGTGCCATAGAACAATCAGGACTAATGAAAAATTGGGTCCCAGCAGACCCTGAAGCCCTTTTTGGAGCATAGCTGCCATCAAATCTGAACTCCAAGCAGGGATCTTTACTAGACCTAGATTGTTGTCTGTCAACAGCATAGGACCCCTTATATTATCCCATCTAAGAAGTCAGAAAATTCTACTCAGATGGTGTCCATACGCCTTGCATCCCTTGCATAGGAGGCAGTAAAGAAGACTAGAGAAGAGAGCTGGGAACAGAGGAGTGAGTGACCAGTCAAGTGCTGTAGCTCTTTTGGTATCTTTGAGCAACAAAGAGTTATAGAGGGAAGAACCTAGGCCCAACCAAACCAAAAAGAGTAGAAACTTGAGATAACCAAATGAACATGTTTCTTCTCCCAAGCCTCACCCTTCATAGACCTTCTGTCATACTTGTACCTCCTCATTTTGCCATCAGCTTTTATTTTTCCATTTTGGTAGGGAAAAACCTTATCATATAAGATATAGCAAAAACATATATTCCTGCTTATAATTTGTTTGTTTGGTCCCAGAGCAAGTTTATAGATATTTACATTCCAATTAGGATGGTTGACGAATAACATCCTTATCTTATCTCAAGCAGAAACATTTGAAGAGCAAGTTAACCTTGTAATTGCAGTTTAAGAACTAATCAAACATGCAAAAAACATTATAAATATTTCGATTAGACAAATCCATCAATGTAAATTGGAATCTAAAGATAAAATTATCAATTATCCAAGATATAATTAGGCAGGTGGTTGTGGTGGAAAAACAGGAATTTAAGCAAGAAGAATGAGATTCAGAATAGAGATAAAGTATTATGAACGAGTCCCTTAAAACCCAAAAGTGAACAGGGCAAAAGGCTGTAGATGTAGAGAAAAACTATGTGACAAAACATTTTATCTTTTTGTTGTAAAATATAAACCTAGCAGATGTGTGTTAGTTTGTTTGTCCCCAGCAGAGATTAAAATGTTTCATTTCATAACTCAGTTATCTCTTTATAATAATCTTTCAGATGGTGGATGTCCTAATGGTTTTAGATATATGAACTGTTTCTAAAAGAGTGTAATTGTACATTAGTGAAACAACAGGATGTGGGGTTTTCTTATGTCCTGATCACTCTAGCCATTAAAGGCAGTCATAATAGAGAAGGTGATATTTTCCCTCTTTCTGTGCTAAGTTAAAAGGACAATGTGTCCAAAGACTCTCAGCCACTGGGAGCTGCGGGCACCAAGGGCAAAGACCACTGCCTCATCAATGGAAGGATCAAATCAGAAGGACATCTGGGTCAACATTCCCCCCTTTGTATCAGAGGAGCAACAGCTCAGTCCATCTCAGTGAAACGTGAATGGCAACTTCGTTTATCATTTCTAATTGGTCGATAAAGTGCTAATACTGTTCAGAGCAGAAAGCCACAAAGTGAAAGCAAGCAGTGTGGGAAAGCACAGGCTTTACTGACCTCCTCTTGCATCCCAGGTGAGCCCTCAGATACGATGCCAGAAGCCCAGTGTCATTTTCCATTATGACGAAGAAAGAAACTGACTGGAAGAAATAGGTTGCTAGCAAATTTGCTTAAAAGATGGAAAGGAAAGGAAATGTCCACAGACAAAGAAGTACAGCTCTCACTAGCTGAGACGGTCTTGAATAGGAGATCCACAAAAGCTCTTCTAAGAGCTCCTCCTCTAGGAGATTTTAAGGGGTCTAGAAGGAAACTTGTGCTCTTGTGTAAACAATATAATCTTTATCACATAGGAGTCCATAGACCTTAAGATCCAACTATGCAGTGTCTGTGCAGGATTTACACACCCTTGACCCAGTGTCCTGCTGATTATGCTCTAGTGAGTTCCCAGAGAGCTGCAGGGACCTGTCACAGGGATATAGGTGAAGGAAATTCCCTGGAATGCGTTCGTGCTCTCTGAAACCAAAGAATGAATTTTAGGAGCAGTGGAGGTTAAATACTGGTATGTTTAATGGAAGAAAGAAAGCTTCTGTCTGAAAGAGGGGCAGAAGGGGATCCAAGCAGGTTGCCTGTGAATCTGCCATGTTTAGGGATTTTTATAGAGCAAAACCATGAGGTAAGGTGGATCTAAGGTGGAATACATGGGAATTCATGAGACAGGATAAAAATATGGTCAACTAATGAGCTTACAAGTAGAATTGTTCAGGTAAAATTGATTAAATTAGGATCAAATGGGAAGTGAGTCACATAGCCAGAGGATGTGAATACAGAATAAGGGTTCTTCCTGTACAAGGTTGGGTTAGTGACTCTTTCAGACCTCTTTAAGGTAACATACCTATTTAGAATATCAATCCCTGATGTCCATCCCTAGGGAGGTGTGTGGCCTCATTTGGTGGGTATTTTGTCTTGAGGTCTGGCCCAGAGTAGGAGTTTCTGTCTCTCCCCCAGTAGTGAGGCATCTTGTCCTCCATATTGTCTCCTTCAAGGGCTTAGTCCTATATGACTACCTATAACATTTCTATCTAACCCAACTGCCTATAACAGATCATCCACATGGCATTGGTTTTAGGCACATACAGAATGCAAGAGTTTTACAGTTAAGAAGCCTTCTGCCTAGATTTCAGAAGGCTTGGGAGGCCAGGCAGTGTGTTCCTGAGAGAGCAGTGTGTGAAGTTGTGAGTGTGAAGCAAAAGGTGCAGTGTATACCTGAGAAGTTTGGAAAAGCCAAGAACTTGGATTTTCTAAGTTGTAAGAAGAAGAAAAACAGACCTAAGAAAAAAGCCATGGGAGCTACCACCAAACGTACCATAGTGGTGGAGCCACATGGAGCTTACAAGTTGCCCCAGACTGACTCAGATATTGATTTTGGAACTACAGACTTAATGTTCGTTCTGCTGGATTTTGAACTTGCCTCAGTCTCAGTGCTCTGTATCCTCCTGTTTGTACCTTTTGGAATGGTCATGTTTTCCTTGTGCTATTGAATGTTGGAAGTGTTTTTTTTTTTTTTATTTGTACAGAGACTCACAGTTAAGAGTTTGCCTTAGATCTTGGAAGAGACTGGGGACTTGGACTTTTCAGCAATGCTGAAACTGTTAGGACTTTGGTAAGCCTTAGATATGGGCTAAGATGTCTTTTACATAAAGGGATGAACATGAATCTTTGGGGCCCAGGGGCTGAATGTTATGGTTTGTTTGTAGTTGTCCACCTAAAGCCTCACCCAGTCATGGGGTGGCCTTCTAAAGTTTATGATTAATTCTTGATCCAATGCTGGGATTGTGGGTATAAATGCTGCTGGGATTAAGGGTGTGAGTGCTACCTACATGTGCCCTGGGGTGGACAGCTTGAATTCATTGTAAGAAAGGGAGAGAGTGCTGCTCTTGCAGCAGCTCCTCCCTTGTTGCTCCAGCTGCCTGCCCTGTTTACCACTGCCGTGAATTGCGCCCTCTGGCATGGGCCACTCTGCCTTGGGCCCAGCTGAGTATGGACTGAAACCTCCACAAACGGAACTAAATAAACCTTTGCTTCTTTGGTTTTGGGTGTTGGGTATTTTGTCCCAGAAATGAGAGAAAAGTAATTGAGACAGAATTTATATATATTTACAAGAATTTAATTTTCAGATTTTCTTGAAATTAATGAGATTAAAATTGGAAGGTGTAATGCTCTTTATTTTAAAGAGCGAAAAACTATAAAAACAATGATACAGAATTTCAAAACAAGACTAGGAAATTAATAATAGTTAATATATTACTTATTGTTACCTTCAAAGTAGTTCTCAAATTACAAGATATATGTATACAAAATTGATCAGTGTAAGCACAACGCATTCTATCTTACTATAATAGTAGTATAATT
>NW_004524762.1:2436439-2448054 GCF_000260255.1 Octodon degus | reverse complement strand
CCTTTCACAATATCTTCTGTACATTTTGGATCTTATTTACTCATCCAGTTTCTTACACTAGAAAGACAGCATGGTGTTTACACATGTGGGTCTTATATATTTCACTTACAGGGATGGTCTAGTTGATTCCAATTACCTATCAAAACTTTGAATTTATATGCTTTTTTTTTTTTTTTTTTTTTTGGCTTTTTGAGAAAGGGTTTGTCTTTGCAGTTCAGGCTGACCTTATGCTCATTTTGTAGCCCAAGCTGGTTTCAAAGTTGCAAGGTCTTCCTTCTCCAGCCTCCAGAATTCTAGAATCACAGGAGTGCATCACCACACCCAGCTCTCCTCCTTTAAAGCCTATAGGGCTCTGTTGAGCTCTTGCTATATACCAGGAAGGATCAGTGGCAAGAATAAAGAAAAGATAGATGAGAGATAAAAAGCTGAGTCAAGTGGAGCTCCCCTTTCTATTGAGTGAAGGAAAGGAACCACCCAAGAACAGTAAAGCATTTATTTGTACCCTAGAAGGTTAATAAATTCAGTCTCTCTATGAGCAATCAGTTAACAAGCTGAAACAACGTGCTTTGAGGAGCTCCCATGTTCTCAGGGTGGCTTCATCCTGCACGCTAATTCCTTTCCAGCTTCAGCAGCTCCCAACAATAGTGGACTAGTATTCCATTATATAAAAACACCACATGTGCTTTTATCCATTCCTTGGTTGATGGGAATTTGGGTTGTTTCCAATGCTTAGCTATGACAAATTGTGCTGCTATAAATATGGTTGCTCATATATTGCTGTGGAATGATATTTTTAATTCTTCTGAGAAAATACCCAGAGAAGGAATAGTTAAATGGATTGGGACTTCTAATCCTAGTTTTTTGAGAAGTTTCTACACTGGTTGCCACAGTAGTCGCACCAGTCTACAAACCCACCATCAGTGGAGAAGTGATCCTTTTCCCCACAGCCCCACCAGTATTTGTTATTGTTTGATTTCTGGATGATAAACATTCTTTCTTGGCAAGATTAAATCTCAGTGTTGTTTGAATTTTCACTTTTTCAAATGACTAATGTTGAACAATGGTCATTTTAACAAATGAGTAACATTAAAAGGAATCTAAAGATTTAGTTGCACCTTCATAAAATACCAGTTCCAAAATCCATTGACCTAGAACAATCCCAACTTTAGAAAAATTCAAATTTTAGAGAAATCACAATGAATTTTAGGATTTATCTGAAATTCATTTAGAGACAAAAAGATCCCAAAATAAGCAAGGCAATCTGAGCAAAAATGAATAATTTTGGAGACATCACAATTTCTCATAATACAGAGCATACTATAGGCCATACAGTCCTGGTAACATAAATATTATGATACTTGCAAAATCACAGACATATAGATAAATAGAACACAGTAACGACCCCATAAGAAAACTACACATTGTTAGCCAATTAATTCTTGCCACAGGTTTCAAAACTATGTATTACAGAAGTCTTTCATAAAAGACTCTGGGAAAACTGAGTATCAACATGCAGAAGAAAGGTTGATCCCTCTCTCACCCTCTACAAAAAAAAAAAAAAAAAAAAAAAAAAAAAAATCAGTTCAAAATGTTGAAAGACCTAAATATGAGATCTAAAGTTGCTAGATGAAAATCTAAGAGAAACACCTCAGAATATCTGCACAGGCATTGACTGTTTTGTTTTTGTTTTTAAATTGGACTCCAAAAGCACTATAAGCAAAGCGAACATTTGACAAGTGAGATTATAATCAATTAAGCTTCAGCACAGTCAAATAAACAGTCAAGGCCCAGGGAGATAGTTCACTAGAAAAAGTGCTTGCTTAGCAAGCACAAGGTTCTGAGTTCAATCCCCAGTACCAAAAAAAAAAAAAAAAATCAACAAAGTAAAGAAATATAGTCTGTTACATTGCGCATTGCTTTCTTCAAAGTAGTTCCTCAGATTATAAGACATAAGCATGTAAAATAGGTCAAAATCAGGCTGGCCAAATAGCTCAGCGGATTAGAGTGCCGGCAATCAGGTGCAGGGGCCAGGGGATTTGATCTCCGGTCTTGCTATGCCAGCCCTGCCCCCAGAGCACTCTGAGATGGCAATTGAGACTGGGTGTGGTGGCGAGTGCCTGTAATCCTTGCTCCTGGGAGGCTGTAAACAGGCAGATCTCTATGAGTCCATTCTAGTAGGGAGACCCTGAACACCATGTAGACCCTTCCCTAAAATACAAAAAAAAAAAAAAAAAAAGCAATTAGACAAGAAAAAGAAATAAAAGATAAATAAATAGAGAGATAGGTAGATAGATAGATAAAATAAAAAGTTCGAATTATAATTATTTGAAAATAAGCATGATTCTTTATGTCTAAGATCAAAATGTAGATCAAAAAAAATACACCAAAAGACTCTTAGAATTAAACATAATCAATTACTGTCCTACTAGCCTGTTTTGAAACTTTGTTGTATTGTTATTTTCCCTTATTTTATTCTTAAAAAGCCTAAAATGTAATAACCATAATATAAGCTATCTGAGTTTAGGTGTGCATCATAGCCATGAGCAAAAATGAGGACATTTAAATAATTTAAACTTTTACAAGGAAATGTGATTCTTTGATTCAAAATTAAATATAAATAATAAATAAACTATTTCAGAAGCAAAAAGGTAATGTAACAGGATACAAAACAAAACATACAAAAGTCACTAGTGTTCTTATACATTAATAATGTGTAATTATTATAATAATGAATGCCCTGAGAAAGAAACAGGGAAAAATACCATTTACAATTGCACCATGAAAAACTAAATACTTAGAAATTAACCTAACTAAAGAAGTGAAAGTCCTTTACAATGAAAACTATAGTATTCTGCAAAAGAAAATTAAAGAAATTAGGCAAGACCAATATAATCAACATGATCATACTTTCAAAGTAGATGTACAGCTTTAGCATAATCTCCAACAAAATTCCAACAACATTCTTCACAGAACTGGAGAACACTGTCTACAATTCATGAACAACCAAAAGAGACTTAGAATAGCCAAAGCAATTTGGAGTAAAATGAGCAAATCAAGAGGCATCACAGTCCTGGACTTGAAGTTATATGCATTGCAAAGGCTACTATGATAAAACAAAACAAAACAAAAACAACAAATACAAAAAACTCAGCATGATCCTGGCATTAAAAGAAAAAAGATATGAAGACTAATGGAACAGATTATAGGGTGCAGAAGCAACCTCAAACACACATATTCTATCTTTGACAAAGGACCCAAAAACATACACTGAGGAAAGGTAACATCTTTAATATTGTTGGGAAAACTGGCTATCCACATGAAGAAGCTTGACTCTAAATCCAATATCTCTTAACATAAACTAAACTAAAATCAAACTGGATTAAAAAGATAAATGTTAGCTTGGTTTAGTTAGTAGTGTTAGAGCCACTTTGTCTTTGAAAGACAAAATAGTTAAAACTCATGCAGTCATAGGTGTACACCAGGTTTTTTCTGAACAGAAACCCAGCTGTGCAGAAAATAGTAACAGTAAAAAAGTGGAATCACATCAAATTACAAAGCTTACAGGAAAATAAACAACCAACAAACTGAATACTCATTGTACACAATGAGAAAAGCTTTTTCAGCTATTCTTCAGACAGGGGACTAAATGCTATGTAAATCTATACAGAATTGAAAAAAGACTCCCAAAAATAAAAGATACAATCAGGAAATGGGCACATGAAATGAATGGACACTTCACAAAAGAAGTGCAAGTGGATAATAAATTCTCCACGAAGAAATGCTCAACATTGCTGCACATTAGAGAAATGAAAATTAAAAGAACTCTTGGATTCCATCTGACCCCAGAAAGAATAGGTAGCTGTAAGAAATATATTAGCAATAAATGCCTGAGAGGATATTGGGAAACAGGAACCCTTCTACATTGGTGATGGATTGTAAGCTAGTGGAAACTATGGAAATCAATATGGAGATGCCTCAGAAAACTATTCTATTTGACCCAGTTATTCCTTTTTAAAGTATCTTCCTAGAAGAGTTAAAGACATAATATCACAGTTAATTGTGCATACTCATACTTATAGAAGCATAATTCATAATAGCTAATTCTTGGAATTAGACCATAATCCATCAACAGCTAATTTGATAAAACATGTCATTTACATAGACTGGAGTACTACTTTAGCATAAAGAAATACAATCTTGAGTCACTTGCACAAAAATGGACGTACCTTGTGGTCATAATGTTAACTGAAATGAATCAGATACACACTTAGCTATCACATGGTTTCTCTGGTATGTGAAACCCAAAGCATAAATAAAGAGCAAATTAAGAGATAGATGTTAGGAAGTTGAGACAGATCTTTCTCAAAAGGGAAGAGGATTAAGAAATGGAAGAGAGAGGAAGGAAAGTGACTGAAAAAAAATGTTAGATGTGGTATTCACATGTACCAACACCACCCAAGGAATGGAAATATGGTGTACTTCAAACACGTACAGAAAGCACCAAAGAAAGGGGATCAGAAGGTGGATTGAGGAAGGAGGGAGGGAAGTGGAGCAGGATGAAAAAGGGGATAAGATGTATGACGCATTTGTGCCAATTCCCCAGGAGGGATGTAAACTTTATGTACCCCACACATGTGCTAATAAAGAAAAATGACAAGAAAAAAAAAGAATTAGGAGAGTTAATGACAAATGCAGGGAAAGCAATGGATAACTAAAAAAGAAACAAACTCACATTTTTAGGAAAAAAAAATAAAGCTGAGAATCTTCAGATTAAAAATAAACATTTATACGAATAAGTATGCTAAATGCATTTAAGAAGTGCCAATATTTGCACAGTTAAACCTCAGGTAGATAATATAAACTGATATAAAACTGATCCCAGTGTTATAAGTATCAGCACAACCAAAAACGTGTAGTCAACTTCTCTCCAATGAAAGCACTTTCCATTCCTGATAGTAATCTAATCTCTTTTACATTTACGATGCTTTTTTGCTCCAGTATAGAATGAATGATGCCCTTAACAATTCGTTGCACTTCCAGGTGAATATAATAGGAAATATAGTTTGCAATCATTTAAAGTATTGTCCTCACAAGAAAAAGAAGCACCTATGTCTCTCAACATGCGTGAAGCTAAAATCAAAATGGACTTGCCAGGCAGGCACTTATTCTACTGAGCCATCTCCCTGGCCTAAGATAGGTAAAATTCTTGAAGTCATAGGTATAAGCAAGACTTTCTCAACAAATTTGTAACTGCAAGAAATAACATCAATGGGGTCGGGGAGATGGCTCAGTGGAATAAGCGCTTCCCTGGCAAGCGGAAGGGCCTGAGTTCAATCCCCGGTTCCGCAAAAAAAAAAAAAGGAAATAACATCAAGTCATAATAAATGTGATCATATCAAATTGAAAACCTTCTGCACAGCAAAGAAAGGAACCAACACAGTGGAGAGACAGTATCCTGCAGAATAAGAAAAAAAATGTTAAATATACCACAGACAAAGCACTTAAAAACATAATATTAAGTGAAAAAAATCAGACACAAATTTAAACATGGTATTCTTTCTCTCACTTGAGCAAGCCAAAAATAAACAAAGTAAAAGGCAAACCAAAAAGTTGAAAACAGGAAGCAGAGAGATAGATATTACGCAAATGGGAAGGAGACCAAGACAGGGTGAGGCAGAGGACACAGAAAGAGGACATGAAAAGATTTGAGATGTGTAATGTACCTGTGTCAGTTATGCACACAGATGTAATCATTTTATGAAATAAAATAATAATACTAATAATTACAAGAATAAATGAAGATGGGGAGTCCAGAGATACAGGGAGGCAAGAGGATGGAAAGGAGAAGGGGAATAAAAGTAATGAAGATATATTGTGTACATGTGCAGCAAATATGTAGCATTAAAAACATTTCAAAAACAGAAAAATGTGGTACATTTGTAATTCCAGCACTCAGGCAGCTGAGGAAGGGAACTGACATGAGTTTGAGGCCAGCCTGGGCTCCAAAGTGTGTTTAAGACCAGCTAATACCATGCAGTGAGACTTTGTCTCAACAGAAAAGAAAACACACACACACACACACACACACACACACACACACACACACACACACAGAAAGAGAAGTCCTCCATTTCAAGTGCACTCTGAGGCAATAAACTGGTAGTTAAACATCTGCTCTATCTTCACCTCAGTTTGCTCTTTGAACAGCTGAAAGCCAGGATTGAGAAATTTTCCAAGTTAAACAACTTGTTGACAGATAATTCTCTGAGAGACTTCATTCAAATACATTATTGAATCTGAAACAAAACCATTATGTTTCATTTGTAATTCCCATATTTAATATTTTAAAATATTTTCATGCATTGAAAGCTTTTCATCATGGAAGTATTAATATCATGAATATCATTTTCTCAGCCAACATTATTATTATTTAATATTTAAAGTATAAGATATTCACATGTATCCCTCATTTTTATCCTGTAAGTTTGTGCATTTCAGGTTATTCCAGAATATAAAAATTTTACTTAACAGGAACCTAATTTTGAAGGGGAACTTTCCACAACAGGAAAAAAATATTAGTTTAACATTTTTTTCAGTTGTTTTCCCTCCATGAAACAGCCATACATTTATATTTAAAATTATATTATTGATTTTGTATGTGTTATCAAGTTAATCATTCTGTAGGAGTCCTGAACAGTATCTAGAAAAGAAGGCAGACATAGAATTCTCAAAACAACTTCCCAAACAGAAGCAACAGAAGCTTCCTCCTCTTAGGAAGTTTCTAATAGGGTCATTCTCCTGCCACTTTTACTTCATCAATGCAAGTATACATTTTTCAAAATTTTTTAATCATTTACTTAATAACCAAAGTTCTTTAGCCCCATTATGAAGCATTATTGAAATTTCTGAATGCAGATTCCACTGTTTCTAGTTAGTAAAAATATTTTGTTATCTACTCTTTAATAAAAATACAAGGTGAAAACTAAACAGCATTGAGCAAAATCATCTTCAAGTTTGTCCACCCCCTTGGCTTTATTATATGATAGACACTGTGGAAATGCTTACTGAGCAACATCTAGGTACAAAATATTTTAAAATTAAAAATATTTATATTGAATGTATGGGATATTGAGCATATTTTCAAATAATGTATCTTAGTATAAAACAGAAAATTATATTTTTACATTTTCATCAGCATTTCTGAAGCAAGTTGGACATTGTCTCTGCTTTCATAGACTTAACCCTATCAGTATTATATTATATAATACTAACAACTCCAGTATATAAAGTAATGATACTAGGAATATCATTGTCACAGCTGGCATTTTTTCCACACTTTTTCTGTGCTGCATTATGTTAAAAATATTTGAATTTTAACTAAATCAAAATATCATTTTGACCCCATTCCACAAAAAATTAGAAGACAATTATAAAGGGTTTCAAGCCTTGAACATAGATACTACAGGATGATTATGATTAACAAGAGATAAAGGACAAAGGTGAGTCCTACAGTTACCCCAGGTGCCTATCACAATGATTTCTTAACCAAACAGAAGGAAGCGGGTAACCGAAGCTGAGTACAGGAAGCTGAGTTGCAGGGACAGAGATCTGTATTCAGAAAAGCAGAAGCAGAAGAAAGTAATGGGGCAGAGCTGCTGACAGACCACTAGAGAGAGAGATCACCACGAAGCTGAATAGGGTTGCTGGGTCTCTAAGTCTTGGGTGAATGTTAAGCTGCATATGATTACAAGAAGTACCAACCGTCACAAGACTGAACAAAGAGTAACCATGTGGTGTCAAAGTCCAAAGGTTCAGTAAATCATACACAGAGATCACCTGAACTCGCAGTGGAAACCGAAGGAGAGCCAAATGTATGTTACTAAAATCAGAAGCAGGGCCAGCATAACAAAGTTTTAAACCTTGGGAAAAAAAAAAAAAAGAAGAAGAAGAAGAACTAATACTTAAGTAATGGCTTGCTAAACAAAATGCCAAAGCTCCTTAAAAGATAACAGAACCCAGATAGTTTACTCTGTAACAATTAAAATATTATGCATTCCATCTTAACTACTAAACATGTGAATATATATATAACTCACAACCATAAGAAAATTCCAATTAGAGATCCAGTCCTAGCCCAGGCCCCAGGGGGTGTGTGGGAGAGCTTCAGGCTACCCTGTGCCAGAGGGACCTGCCTGTCCCAGCCCAGGTGCGGCATGGGTGAGACCCTCTTCCACCCCCTTGGAAACCCCACCACTACTCTGCAGTACCCCACCTACCCCGCCCGCTGAGCGAGAATTTCTGATGCATTCTGGGGAACCCCAGATCCAGTCCTAGCCCAGGCCCCAGTGAGTGTATGGGAGAGCTTCCAGATACCCTGCACCTGCAGGACCTGTGGGTCCCAGCCCAGGCACAGCATAGGTGAGACCCTCTTCCACCCCCTTGAGTCCCCACTTCCACTCCGCAGCATCCCCCCACCCCACCCGACAAGTGAGAATTTCTGCCATGTATGGGAAGCCCCAGATCCAGTCCTAGCCCAGGCCCAGTGAGTGTGTAGGAGAGCTTCCTCTCCCCCCCCAAACTCCACCTTGTCCCCTCCAGACTCAGCTCAGGCCTGGCATAAAGGCCTGGGGTGAAACCCTGCAGCAGCATTCCCTGCAGAGAGAGTAGAGACAAAGCCACCCAGCTAGTCCAGGAGCATAACATCTTGCCAGAGAGGCACAACAGGATCACTCTCAAGGGCGGCAGCAGGAAGGAGCTGAGCAAAGCAGCCAGACCCAAGCCAGGCATAGCAGGATAAATCCAAACGTTGTAGATCTGCACCTGAATTTCACTAGGTGCTAAGGTTATAACTGCACTAAAGCTCTACAAAAAAGGTCAGAAGACAGTGCTACACAAAATGACAACAAGAAGGAGCAAAATGCAATCTCAAACCCCAAGCCCACCCATAACAAGAGCAGATGACACTAACACAGAACAAGTTGGGAGCCACACAGCTGAAATCAATGAATCAACAGCTTCTGAAATAACAACTGCAGAAAGGTATAGAGAAACTCAGATTGGAAATGAAAAAAGAAATCCCTGAATTAATAGCATCTGCAGTAAAGAATCAAATGTAGAAACATATGGAGGAAACACAATGCCCACCAAGAACAAGTGCAGAGGACACTAGCTCAGCTGAAATGTATGAATTAATAGCTTCGATAGTAAATAAGCAACAGCAGAAAGTTACAGAGAAACTCAGAGCTGAATTCTTTTCCACTAGCTCAGCTCAAATGCATGAATTAATAGTGTCAATAGTAAATAAGCAACAGCAGAAAGTTATAGAGGAATTCAGAGCGGAATTCTTTTCTGAAATAAAAGAATTGTCTGAACTCATAGCATCTAAAGTAAAGAATCAATTACAGAAACACAGGGAGGACACCCAATCTGAAGAAAACACTGCAGTAAAAGAATTAATAACTGCTTCTTAAAAAGAAATGGAAAAAATAGAGAAGAGTAGAAAAATGATGGATTCCTTGAATGAGCAATGCAGGAAAGAAATAGATCGTATGAAGCAGAGTCAAAGAGATATAGAGGAAATTAAAATCTCAATCACAAGCTTGCAAAACCGTTTGAGTGAAAGTGAAGACAGAGTTTCAGATCTTAAAGACACTGGTGCAGCTAGTCAAAAGGTAAGAAAAGATCTCTTAAAAACAACTATGATACAGGAAAAAATAATTCATCATTTGCAAGACGATGCAAAGATGAACAATGTGAGACTAATAGGTATCAATCAGAAAAAAGGAGTCAGTACTACGGACATTAAAAAAATTATGGGCAGAAGTAATAGCAGAAAACTTACCAAATATGAGGAAACAATCTGACATTCAGGTAACCGAAGCATACAGAATGCCAAGTAACCTCAACCCAATTAAAAACACACTGAAACATATAATAGTCAAGATCCAGTAACTCAGCTCAAGAATAATATACTGGAACTCGCTAGAGAAAAGAGGCAGATCAAATTCCAAGGAAAATCCATCAGATTTAAGGCCGACTTCTCTTCAAAAACCATGAAGGCAAGAAGATCATGGAGCAGAGTACTTCAAGTGCTCTGTGAAAAAAATTCCAGCCCAGACTACTATACCCTGCAAAACTCTCTTTCAAGTTTGATAGAGAAGTGAAATACTTCCATGACAAAGAACAACTAAAGAATTTCATGATGACAAAGCCAACCCTACACAGGCTGCTGAAAGATGTTCTAGAGAGAGACCAAAATGATCAGAACTCCAAGAATGAGATCAGAAGCAACCAACTGAATATGGCAAACATTTAAACACAGGAGAAAAAGGAGTAAACAACAACAGGTAAATAACATGTCAATTGTAAGTCAATACATCTCAGTTCTAACCATCAATGTAAATGGACTCAATTCACCAGTCAAGAGAAATAGACTGGCACAGTGGATTAGGAAACAAAATCCAACAATATGCTATATAAAAAAAGCACATTTAACTCATAAAGACATTCATAGGCTGAAAGTCAACAGATGGAAAACAATACTACACACCCCTGCACCTCAGAAAAAAGCAAGGGTAGCAATCCTATTCTCATACAGTCTTAACTTCAAACCAAGAATGATCAAGTGAAATAAAGAAGGCACTATATAATGTTTAGGGGAAAAATTCAAGAAGAGGAGGTCACACTCATAAATATGTATGCACCAAACACAGGAGCACCCAACTATACAAAGAAAATCTTAATGGACATGAAAAATCTAATATCCAATACCACAATCTTAATAGGAGACCTTAACACCCACTTACCCCAAAAAGATAGGTCAACCGGACAAAAAATTAGCAAAGAAATAACAGAACTGAACCAAAGCTTGAAACAAATGGACTTGATGGACATATACAGAGTGTTCCAACCAAAACAGCTGAATACACATTTTTCTCAGCTGCACATGGGTCATTTTCTAAAATAGACCACATAGGTCTATTTTAAGTATATGCAAGAAAACAGAAATTATCCCATGCATATTATCTGACCACAGTGCAATGAAATTGGAAATAAATGACAAAAGAAATAGGAAAAAATCCTAAATACATGGAAATTAAATGACACCCTACTCAGCAACCAATGGGTCACAGATAAAATTAAGCAAGAAATTCAACATTAACTACAATTCAATGAAAATTTGAGCACAACTTATCAGAATTTATGAGGTATGATTAAAGCAGTTCTTAGAGGGAAATTTATAGCTGTGAACTCACACATTAGGAAGACAGAACAAGAACAAATAAACACCCTAATGCTGCACCTTCAACAACTAGAAAAGGAAGAGCAAACCAAACCCAGAGCCCAAAGACGGGAAGAAATCATAAAGATTAGAGCAGAAATTAATTCAATTGAGATGCAGAAAACAGTGTAAAGAATTAAAGAAACCAAAAGCTGGTTCTTTGAAAGATTAAATAAGATCCATAATCCCCTAGCTAACCTCAACAAAAAGAAGAAAGAAAAAAATTCAAATACAAGCAATAATGAAAAGGGTGTAATTACCAAAGACCGGTGGAAATTCAGAAGATTATCAATAGCTGCTTTGAGAATCTTTACTCTCACAGAATAGAAGACAC
>NW_004524762.1:2434822-2435382 GCF_000260255.1 Octodon degus | reverse complement strand
ATACCTTGGAATTAATCTAACTAAAGAAGTCAAAGATCTTTTCAAGGAAAATTACAGTACTCTGAAAAAAGAGATCATAGAGGATTTCAGTAAATTGAAAGATATTCCATGCTTCTGGATAGGAAGAACCAACATTGTGAAGATGGCCATTCTCCCAAATTCGCTGTACTGATTTAAAGCAATCCCTATCAAACTACCACCAACATCCCTCACAGAGCTAGAGAAACCTTTCCTAAATTTATTTGGAACCAGAAAAGACCTAGAATAGCAAAGGCAATCCTGGGCAATGAAGACAAGGCAAGAAGCATTACAATTCCTAACTTGAAATTATACTACAAGGCTACTGTGATAAAATCAGCATGGTACAGGCAACAAAATAGACCTGAGGATAAATGGAATTGATTAGAAGATGCCGAAGTCCCTACGAACACACTCAGCCACCTTTTCTTTGACAAAGGGGCCAAATATACTCACTGGAAGAAAGATAGCCCCTTTAACAATTGTGCTGGAAAAATTGGCTCTCTACCTGCCGAAAACTAAAACTTGACCCAGGTCTATCA
>NW_004524762.1:2431478-2432602 GCF_000260255.1 Octodon degus | reverse complement strand
CACCTGTAATATTCAAATGGTGGAACTAAACAAAAAAAGGAGATACAGATGAATGTCTATTTTGTATCTGTGTATTCAAAATGGTTAGGATAGATATATTGTTAGTTATATTCTCTTAATGAATAGAGGCATTTGTTCTAATAGTGTTTGTAAATAGGATATCATGTCTGCATCTTGTACAGCAAATAACCACTAGGAAGAGAGTATGAAATGTGTTAATTATTGGAACTGTCCTATCAATTTGATTTGAAACTGTCTCATTGCTATTTGTTTCTCAATAAAATTATGGGGAAAAAAGAAGATTACCATTAAAATAAAGAGACCCAGAAATGAATTTCCAAATACTTACTTTAAAAATAATTATGATTCATGTGACCAAGGACTTAATTAAAAAGATAAATATGAGAAGTGAATGAATAATATAAAAATGAATACAATTAAATTTTAGAGTTGAAAAGTTACAGTAATCAAAATAATATTTCCAGTGGTTATGTTTTAAAGAATCATTAAATACTAAAGAAGCTTGTTGCTTAGTGCCAAGTTCAATTACAGATGGATAAGTTAGGGTAGTTATCTTGGCTTCTTTGCCTGTGAATAGTGGCTCCTGACATGTTGGGGACCGCATGAGCCCAGAGGACCCACTTTTTCAGCAGGCCTAGAAACGGGGGAGGGGAGAGTCATCGGGTTCTCAGGCAGAAGTGTTCTTTCCAGGGTATAGAAGACTAGGTTGAAGTGTCTGTCTGTGACTACTGCTTGTCTTGTCCACAGTGTGGGTCTGAAAGTGTATCAGAGTGACTCGAGATCCCCTAGAGGGGTGGGGGCCTCACCACTTGTGTTCTCTGGGATGTTGCTATGGGGATGGATGTTTGGGAGTGGTTTTTCAGGTACCACCTCAACATCCTTACTTGGGGCAGAGTCTTTGGTGGGCAGCTTCATTCCTGTATTCATTAAGTTAAAAATGGCTTTCAAAGTTGAAGTGAGATTGGGTCCTGTTGGGATAGGGTGTGATTTTAAGGGTATATAATTCAATGACAAAATGTGTAACCAACATGACTGAGATGCTAGGCTTAAGTCCCAGAACTGAACCATAAGGAGAAAATAAACAGTAACAAAAAATATGAAAA
>NW_004524762.1:2428905-2431171 GCF_000260255.1 Octodon degus | reverse complement strand
GGGGAGATAGCTCAGTAGAATAAGCACTTGCCTGGCAAGCACAAGGTCCTGAGTTCAATCTCCAGTATAGCAAAAGAACAAAACAAAATAACAACAGAAAAAAAAATAGAAAAAGGAAAACAAATAAACTAAAAAGATAAATATTAGTAAATTTTAAAAGGAAGATAAAAGAGGGAAAGAAATAAGATAAACTTTTAAAATTAAAAAGAGAAAGAAAACAAAAAAGACAGAAGAAAGTAAAAATTGAAGAAAATTAAATATGAGAGAAAAATTAAAGAGATAGAAAAATCCAATTTAAGAATTAAACTAATATAAAAGAATCAAACAATAGGAAATTCAAAAGGAATGATGAATGATACACTAAATGGAGGGAGAAAAACCAATTCAAAAATGGGTAGTGGGTCATGGCTGGATCTCTTGGTGACTTTCCTTGGCTCACTCCTAACAGCAGGGAGTGCTATGGGAGCACCATGCCCAGATTCCTGCAGGGCAAGTTCAGGACACATCGGCCTCCAGGGTGCTGCATCTCTGAAGGCTGATGTGTGCCCACCTGACTCTGGTCTCAACCAGAACACCTTCTCCCTAGCCCAGCTTTGGTGGTACATAGATCACCCCAGAGAGGCAGGCACTAGCAGTGAAGGCTTTTAGGCTCTGTACCCCATGGGTGTGCCCAGTGTTGGAAATGCAACAAGCCTGACCTGTCCACTGAGTTCAGCAGATTCTCAGCCTTGGCAAGGAGATAAGAACTCACTCCACAGGTTTTTCAGGGTGTACTCTGGAAAGCAGGGCCCGTGTTGGGCTGCAACAAGCCCTTTTCCCACAGACCAAATGTTGATAGTGTAGGCCATGCCTGGTGGATACATATTCAGTTTGAAAGTCTTTGTTCTGTGCTCCTACATGTGTATTTGAGCTACAGCATATATTCAGAATGCCTCTAAGATGGGAAAACAAACCAACTGCTAAGTAATTTCCTGGGGGCAAAAATCACAAGAACTAAGCCATTTGGCACTTTCAGAACATCCACAAAGCTCTGAAGCCTGGCTGTGCTTTTCATCACAGAGGGTGAGATCACTGGTCACCCTGCCCTCCATTCCTGTGCCCAAGCTCCTCACTTCATAACCCTTAGGGGTGATTTGTGTGAAACACTCCTCAAGATTCTACTGTCTTTCTTTGGCCATCTCTCCCTCCATCAGTGTGGCAGGGCATCCACATGGACTCTGAACTTCTGTTCTTGCAGCTTGCCTGACCCCCAGAACAGTTTACTACCTGACAATGGCCTTCTCAAAATGGTTCCAGGGTTTAGCTCTGTGAGAGTTTGCTGAGTGGTATAAGGGCTCTCTTCTCTAAGGCAAGCATGTTGTAAAAGAGGAGAGTCGCATTTACACCAAACCCATAAGCTGGATTTAAGTCTTCTAAGAGGGACCAGGGAGATGGCTCAGTGGAATAAGCACTTCCCTGGCAAGTGGAAGGGCCTGAGTTTAATCCCCAGTTCCTCCAAAAATAAATGAATCTTAAAACCAAAATAACATTGTCTTCTAAGAACTGTATATTTTTCCTGAAGTTAAACTGTGGGTCTGGTATTATTATCTTCATTGTTTTCATTCTCCAGTTTAATTTAGGGGTGCAGTGCAGTGTTGCTATCCTCAGCCCATGAGCTGAGGTTGAAGATATGAATTACTTCATGGCTTTTTTCTGAGTTGCTATCCTCAATTGCCCTGCTTTTCAAGGGCTCTATCACTGCTTAGTTCCTTCCTAGAATGCTTCTGTCTACCCTAAGAATATAATTTGACCTTTGTAGCTCTGAACTTCAAACACTTTGCTTCTAATTCACCATCTACTCCTGTTCACATTATTGATTTTAGGGTCTTTCTTGACATTCTAGACCTTTTATACTACTGTATAAAGTATTTATGAGATAATATCAGCAGTCACATCACTGGGATATCTAGAAGATGAAGATGTGTAGCTGACAGGTAGTGCCACAAATTCAAATCAAGACTATCTTGTTTTGAAGGGAATATGGAGGGAACAAAGATAAATTTCCACAATTAAGAAATAGAATTTCCTTTATTAATAAGAAATCACTGTGACAGAGCCAAAATATTAACAGTGGTATTGCTCTGTCAAATGCTATATACACAATTTGAATATGTAAAATGTGTCAACTCATCAATCCATGTGAAGAAAATTTTCAAAGTTTTATTGATAAACAGATAGAAATGAGACAGTTTCAAATCAAATTGGAAGTACAGTTTCAAAAAATAAT
>NW_004524762.1:2390604-2420140 GCF_000260255.1 Octodon degus | reverse complement strand
TAAACATCAGCATGGGAGAGTGATATAAGCCACAAATATCACAGTGATTATACAGGCATAATCGAGAATGCACATTAGTAAAATTTGTCCTTGGGTTGGGGTGGTGGAAGAGTCCCAAAGTTGTTGCATCAATAGTGCATTAAGTATAGTAATATTGTTATGTTCAAATTGAATACATACAAAATACTAAATGAGCTTAACAAATTTTATTCATTTTCTTAGTATGCTTCTTTAAGGAATATAGTACGTGAAGCATTTTAAGGTATTTTATTTTTCTCAATGTATATCAATGTATTCTAATCTGTAATAACAATACACATGATCTCAATGTGATAATGAAAAGCTATTCGCTGAAAAAGCTAAATTTCATTACAAAAGTAAGAAAACAAGAGGCAACATTGGTGTTAAATATAAAAATGAGTACAGAATCATATTTTGAAAGTCTATTCTTTCTACTTTCGTTCACACCACACTGACCTGGGTCAGCAAACACAACAGTCCCTCTGTTTTATTCTCCACTTTTGTTCACTAATAAGGAATAAAGGAGCCCTTGAAGAAGTAGATAACACAGGTCTCTAACATCAGAAAAGGTGTCAGAGTGCAGAAGAAAGCTGTGGCAGGAAATTTACAACAGTAGCAGCAGCCTTAATCGCAGTAATCTAAGAATGTGGTTGTTCAATTCCTCTTTACATCACTATCCTGGCATACACACACACACACACACACACACACACACACACACACACACAATCTTGAGAGAAAAACAGCTATTTAATAAAAAAAAAAAAGTTTTCCATACACTCTTAGACATTTCAGTGTTTTGGTTCCAGTACTTGAAACTATACAACTTACTAAAGCTCGTGTCACTCCTTAATAGCATAGGGTTGATCCGACAGATCCATTGCTTGACTCATTTAGAGTCCATACCTTAATCACTTATCAGAGGATTGGAATCTTAGAATATATAGCTAATTTTCACTAGTTCTGTTTTATTTTTATACCTCTTCTCTCAAGAAATTATTATAAATAAGTGGCAACATCTCTGTCTCATGCAACAAATGCAAATTCTATGCAAGGCAGTGATAATGTTCTTTTTTCTGTAATCCCACCTCTTTAATATATATTCTTCATAATTCTGTATTTTATAGTGACCCTGTTTTATGATTTCTTTGAGTAACTTTATTAAAACAAAAAGACTTATTCATAAACTATTGCTCATATATACTTGGTTATTGGACCACAGAAAAAAGTATAATCATTGGCAGAAATTATTTTATCACACAATGAACCTTACCTTAAAATCAACAAGGCTGTTGTTACATAATAAATTAAATTTTAACCTATGATTCCAACTCTTACAATAAGTGAACAATTGTATGTTCAAACTGTAAGTCAGTTCTCCTTGTTGGAGCTTGAACACACTATTTATTAAAATCCACTCCTCAGCTATATCTTGATAGTTTACTTTCTGTGCTTATGAAAACAGGAAAATGTAAAAATTACAGAATGGAAAGAAAGTGACTGTACCTTCTGATTGTGGTAGTTCTTACAGCATATTATTTTTATATACCGCTTCTAGATAATCTTGAGGAGCCATGGAGACTAATATGGACTAATACACATATGAAAACTTTTGTGCATTTGGTAAGTCTAGAATTTTACAGATTCAGATGTGCATGTGTGACAACCTACCATGCATGTAAATTTCTAGAGTGGCCCTTTGATTTACTGACTTTTTGTCTTTTTAAAATAAGTGTTACATAGAATAATGGATAATTTGTTTGAAAGTTATTTTATTTATTTATTTTTTATAATATTAATCTTTTTTTGTGGTACTGGGATTAAACTCAGGACCCTGTGCTTGCCAGGCAGGTGCTTATTCTACTGAGTTATCTCCCTGACCCAAAACTTATTTTCTCTTAAAATCATGATTACAAATAACAATAGTGGCAAGCATAAGGAGACAGGCCAGAAGGCTATAGTGAAAACCTGCTTTGTCTTGCTAGCATTAATATCATACTGGTGGCCTTCCTTTGAAATTGTATCTTAGTTATTGGTTGGTTTTTAGTTTTTATAAATGAACCAGAGATGATATGACTGTGCAGCAGTATGTAAGTTGTGCCTTCATGTCGTATATTTTAGGATCAGGCTATACAGTCAGTGCATGCAGATGAGCACATGCCTGTTGTGCATGAGACCTTGAATTTGTTCCCAAACACATTGTTTCTCAATTTTTTTCTCAAATACTACACAGACGGGCTGGTGGGCACATGCTCAAGGTTTACTGGGAGACAATACGCAGAGTGCACGAGAGAACTTTCAGGCAGACCATTTCAGCCCGGCTGCTAGCTGGAGTAGCTGCAGTGGGGGCAAACAAGAGAGGTCAACTCCACTAGCATTTTGGGTATATGTCCCCATTATTTCTTTCTTTGGTTCATTCACTTCATTTTCTAAGTTCTCTTTCCAGAATGGAGCATAGTTTTCTCTGACATCAAAAAAAGAGGTCAGAAAAAAGAAAAGAGGTCAGAATGCAGACAAAAGGCTGTGGTAGGAAAGAAACCACAGTAGCAAAAACATAATCATAGTACTCTCCTGAATTAATCTTTTATCACAGCTATATAAGCTATATAATATTTTATTATATAGAAATCCAAGGTCTCTTGAAGGACAGGCAAGTACTCTCCCAGGGAGTAACATCACCAAATCCCTTGACAACTTACCTGTGTGTACACCCTGACCCTAAATTATACAGCACGAATGTACAAGTCACATACTGTTGCAGTCATATTGTCTCTGGTTCATTTATAACTTCTGGATTATTCTTTTATTTCTCATTTATTCAACAACTTGACTTTTTGCCAAATCCCATTTGACAAATAAGGAAACTGGCTTACTTGACAGTTAATGTGGAAGAAAAAAAATGATAACTTAGAATCCAATGAATTAAAAGTTTCCAATAATAAAAAATGTTTTGAAGGAGAGAAGAAAGAGGAAAACAGTGTAATGTGGGCAAATAGAAGGGACAGTACTGCTGCATTTAGGATCTGAAAAAATTCATGTGCTTTTCCTTAAGTAGTAATTACAGTAGAGAGCTTGGGACTTACTCTCATTCTAAAACAGAATGGCAGACTGAGGGAGGCTGCCCTCCCCCACATCCATTCTTTAATGTCAACTGTGTGTGCCCTTTGGCATCCTGTATAGCCTGCATAGCCTTCCCTACATCCACAGGAACTATACAGTACCTCTGTGTTTTTCCTTTTTCTTAATTAGTTAAATTCTTGGAAAAAGGTTTTCCTTTCTAATGCTGGATAAAATTGCATTTACTATTTGAAAACTACTTTCTCTATGCTGTGTGCTGGGAGCTTTAGCAATTACCTGCTGTGTGCGCTCAGAATAACTGTAAAGACCTACGCCATTCCATTTATATCATTTTATAGCATTTTCTTCTTTTGTCTTGTTGTCTTTTATTCTGAAGTTGTTGGGGAGAGAATTTGTCTTCATGTGTCTGGAATCCTAAAGTGTAGTATGAAACCTGACACATTTGTGCAATAAAAACTAACTTCATTACTTGCTTTTTAATAATCCCTAGCAAAAACCATTGCCTTTCTGGTTTTTCTAAATGGAAAAAGGGGATTCATGTACAAAGATGCCATTTATTTCACAAAAGAAATTGAGGTGTGGCACTCATGAATCTGTTTAAAATCAAAGCATCAACTCTAAGTCACTGTGTGCATTACATTTCTAGGTCACATTTATGGAATTTCTGGAACTTGGCCATTTTATTGATTTATCGGTGAGTGCCAGGCCAGTTAAGGAGGTCCCACCAACTTCAGATGAAAATGTCTCCGTGGTTCACACGGAATTCGACAGTATTCCTGTCCATGTGTATGTGCCCAAGAGGAAGCCAGATGCACTAAGAAGGGCTGTGTTTTACATCCGTGGTGGCGGCTGGGCTATGGGGAGTCCTGGTAAGAGAATGTCTTGAAAAGTCTCTGCTGTGATGTATTAGAAAGCCTTCTTACAAAGTCTTCCTCAAAGCTCTGCAACGAAGACACTACAGGTCTTCTTTTTTCTCTTGCTTTGACCTGTGGCAGTTTTTCTCTTCTCTGAAACTTAAAATCACTATTTCCCCTTCACTCATTTCTTTCCTCATCAAACTCATAAACTGAGAAGATAGAAGTGTTCTTATTTGTAGAATAACTTTAGGAAAACATACACTGCTATTTCTTTCATTTTAAATTTGATATCAAGATTAACTAATGTCTATTCATTTACTTATGTATTAAGTATAGACTAGGCAACATTCTAAGAACTTTGATGGCATCTTGGAACACACTAATTCTTCTTGGAACTTACATTCAAAAGGAGACAATCCCTAACTGGTTGATTCATAAGTAAACACCACAGTATATCACGATGCAGTGGCAAGCAGAAAGACTGAAACATCACCTGGGATTCGGAGGAGGGTTTATTGATGTCAATGATCAGGATTGTTCCCAGAAAGTCAGAGCCCAAGCTCTGATGCTCTGTGGCTAAGAGTGGGTGAATAAACAGGAAGCACAGAGTAGAATGGCTTGTCAACCAGGGATTGACCTGTACACTATGCAGCACAGAGACCAGCCATTTCTAAGAAATAAAAGGAACAAGACCTGGGACTGGAACTATTTTCTGGGCAACTAACAAGCTGAAGTACACTGGATGGGAGAGGGGGGCTGCATTTTCCCTCCTTTCGCCTCCCTGGAAAATCTTTGCTGGGTGGACCACATGTGAGCTTTTGAGGCAGGACCCAGCTAGAAGCGGTAATGTTACAGTCATCAGTGATCTTAGGCAAAGTCCCCGATATTATCTTATTATGCAGTTTTCCCTAAATTGGTTATAGGAAGAAATATAATTTAGCCCTGTCTGTTCTATGAATTACGCTGGCAAGAGAATGCAGGAGATAATTTCATCTAGGAGAGTGTCCAGTGTGTCTTAGATGCTCATCAAGTGCTTGATTAATTGTTCTATTCTCTTGGGACAACCGTCCATTGAGTTTAAGACAAAAACAACATACCTAACAGGGGATAAGGAAGCAAGGACTGAGGTAAGCAGAATCCAGGTCAATTAACAAAAACCACAGTAGCAGGTGGCAGAGAAACAAGGACTGAGATAAGCAGCCTGAAAATACCAAAACCAAGGGGCACAACCTTTTGCATTGACCGTGGGCTCTCAGGGCCCAATTTGATAGAGCTTGGTCAGTCCTATCCATTTAGGCATGACAGGGGGCAATGCAGTTGCTGGGGCTGACAGTCCAATTTTTCTACAGTCAAAATGTGAACTCAGAAAAAATTGTTGATGGTCATCTCAGATGAGCATAGATGACACCTTCCGACAAGAACAGGCATGCGAGCGGAAGGCTCTGGAGGGAGGGCCTCTGTGGCCGAATGCAGGCAATAGCTAGAGGGAACCAGTTGGATTGGCTGAAAGTAGATGAGTCAGGAACAGGGAGTGGAGCTATAGATGTTGGCAGCAGCTGTGGTATCCCGTGAAGGTGCAAAGCGGTGTTCTCAGGAAGAATGGGTGTCTTTTCTCTTTCTTTTATTCTTTTCTTTCTTTCTTTTTTTTTTTGTGATGCTGAGAGTAGTTTTGTTTCAGTTTTAACCTGTAAAAGCCCCTTCTCCTGCAGTCAAGAACGGTCAGTTTTAGCTAGCTCACCTGTATCTCCCTCAGGTGCACACTGTATATCCTTGAATGATGGTATAACAGATAAGTGTCCCTCAGAGCAAGACCATTCAGATGCCCGCCTGCTCATGCCCTTCCCAGGCACTTAGTGTGACTTAGCTACCAATGATGTGAGGCCTCTGTTATGCCATATGTCTATCACCACAGAACCCGAGGTGAGGGCCAAGTCAGCCACCATGAGTAGGGCTTCCCAGTCTCGGTGCGCAGATGGAGCAGCCTGTTGGTCATGCTGTCCATTCCACTCACACATGCATCCAGCAGGCACTCAGAGCTCAAACAGCCCAACTCTCTACCTCTGAGAGTGGTCTTTACTAGGTAGGCAGGCACTTATGCTATCTCCTCAGCCCCTCCCCCCTGAGTGGCCTTTACTAACAAGAGTTGGTTAAGCTCTCTTGATGCTTCAACTGCACAGGACTGACAGACTGACTAACTGAGGTGACTTTGGGGGTTCTTACCAGAATCAGGCAGACAGACAGACAGACAGACAGACAGACAGACAGACAGACAGAGTGCATCCTCCTCCCACTGGGGTCTGATGCAAACCACTGAAGGAGAGAGCCACGAATCCTCCAGGCCTGTAAGCTGAACTGCGAAAAGACATGTCTCTTTATTGGGACCTGGAGAGGTCCTTGCACTGCCTGCTAGGACCACAGCAGGTGAACAAAGAGGCCGGTGTGGTTGCTCTTCCTGACCAACTCTCTAGATTCAACATCAAGTAGAAACACCAAAATGACACCCAGGATTTGGAGGCAGATTTATTCACAACGATGAGTACTGATCAGACTCTGATCTCTAGTGATCTAGGGCTTATATTAGATTAAAAAAAAAGCAGAAAGTACAGAAGTAGAATGACTTGTCAACTGGAGACTGGTCTATGCAATATGTACCATAGTGCCCAGCTATGTGTCACAGTGGCCAGCCATTTCTAAGAGACAAAAAGAACAGGAACTATAACCAGAGCTTTTACCTGGACAACTAACAAACTGAGGTATGAGGGCATTTTTGTTACAATGAAGTCATAATGAGAAAGCCAATTATATTTAGTAGGCACAAGGGAATAGAGACCCCAATAGTCAGAAAGAAAATATAGTAAGCCACTTGAGCCCTAAAATACCTGATATCTAATGACTAGAGTATAGACCAACTTGGGGGGTCAAGATGAAAGTGGATCTAATTTAAGAATTCTGAAGTCCAGAGGGGAAGAATAATTAGTTCAGATAAAAAACATTACAGGCCTGAAGTTAATCAAAATAATATCAGAAATCAGGAGAGAATAGTTTGGGATAGGGTAGATAAAGCAATGAGGACTCAAGGTAAAATAATCATCCTGTTTCAGGAAGACAGGGAAGGTGAGGACAGATCAGTTGGGAACCTTGACATGAATCGAGGATGAAAACCAGCCAGCAAGGCATTACGAAATGGTCAGAGAGGTCATGAAGCAAAAAGGAAATAACTACAGAGAAAATTTTAATGAGAAGAGTTAAATGATGAAAAAATGCAAAGTGAGTAGGATAAGAATATATATGTAAATATATATATATATATACACATATATATACTTATCCTATTCACTTTTACTAATATATATATATATATATATATATAAAATGTGTTATCATAGTTAAAAGATTGTTATTCTCTTACTATTTTGTTCTGAAATTTTGTTTTACTTTTTGATAAAACAAAATAGTTTAGAGCATATTTTATTATATTGAATTGTGAATATTGTATGTTCATAGTGCTGAGGCCAATCTTAATGGTTATTCACATTAAAAACACGTCACCCTGGGTGCGGTGGCACAGACCTACAATCCCAGCACTTGGGGAGTTAGGCAGGGTGATCACCGCAAGTTCAAGACCAGCCTGGTCTACACAGTGAGTTCAAGGCCAAAAAAAGTAACAACAAGCAAATGGTAAGAAATACGCAAGTGGCAGGAGCACTGTCTGACCTTAAAGGAACATACTTATAATAGAAAGAAGTGAAAGAATTATACATTAAAGGAGAATTAAGGAAAATATTTTTATTTCTTTTTTTAACATTGATGATTTATGAATAAGTTGGTAGACTGAAGAAATTGAAGACAATAAAAATAGATTTGAAGAAAGATAGGCAATCATCTCAGAGGAAATATGAGTGAGGAACATTTAAAGTATTGAAAAAGCAATTGGATGTGCATAGGGGCTAAAAAATGACAGAGACCACAAAATCTTATTCCTAGATTGAGAAAAAAAAATGACAGGCTTCACCAAGTAGGAGGGTACACAGATACAAGTAGCATACAAGAGAATTCCAACCACTTAAGGCACATAGCTCTACTCCACTTATATTCAGATGTGATTTTTCTTGTCTTGTACAGAGGTTAGTGGGCCTTCTGTGTTTTCATCATTCTGTTTGCATATCCTTGGTTACATTTTAATGAGGAAACCCTGGTGAAATAAGTGACCTTCTGTTTTGCAGGGGGAAAGTTGACTACTGTGGATTGAACATATCACCTTACTACAGTTTTATCCCCAGCTATGTTTTCCTCTTTTTTTGAGACAGAGTCTCACTAAATCACTAATTTGCCCTGGCTGGGCTCCAATTAGTTATCCTGGTTCAGACTTCCAGAAGGCTCCATGACAGGCACAAGTGACCAACTCTGGCAATGACTTGTCTTATTTTTCTGTGCATATGCATCATGCAAAGCAACCAATCAGTGTCCCTTCCAGTAAAGGAGCTGGAATCAGAGAACGCTTCTGGCTAAGAGGGGCAATGACAAAATATGCACAGCAGGAGGTGTAAGAAATGAGGAGCAATTAGAAGGGTCCAGGGGAGCTCACATTCCAGCTTGGGACATGGGGTTCTTGTGGATAAGTACGGTGCTAAATTTGTCTCTGTTATTTTAGTGTCCCATACAGTAAAGTGTTACTTATTTTGTAAGGGGAACAGACCTCCTTCCTTTGTCCATTCTCACTGATATCTTGATTTTATTGTTTTTCTTTTAGCTTCCTTTCATTTTGACCAGGTGTCAAGATGGATAGCAGAGAGACTTGATGCTGTTGTTGTATCTACTAAGTAAGATCCTTTTTTTCTTGTTTTGTTAAGAGATGCCTCTCCTCCCAGGATTCTCTCAGTTCTCATGAGTGCATGATATACAATTATGCCAAAAATAAATTATTTAAAAGTGGGACTTAGAAGGCCATTAAGATATTGGGCTATCTGGAGTCAGAGGAGCACTGACGTATATCTCTGTGCTGGTAGGGGTGGTGGGTGTCTTACTTGGGCACATAGGAAAAACTGATAGTAAAGAATTTCCACATAACTTTCAACTGTATTATCTACAAGCATAATTACTGGAACTGGTTATTTTCCAACTTTTTTCACAGTTGTCAGTAATGTATGTCTTGGAATTAGAACATCGCCTGTAAACACAGGTTGTAAGCACTTTGTAATTCAGATGGTCCTTGTGAATGTGAAAAGGCAACTTTCCTAAAACAGACAGCCTAGTATCTAGCATTCGCTGATTTTGAAACATTAAAATTAATTCCAAAATAAACAAAGTCACTGGGTTACTTTCCATGTTTGAAATGAAAAGGGACAGAAAAACTCTGGGTGAATTAGAATCATGCTGTAACAGAATATAATTTCAATTTAAACCAGTACATGAAAGAAAACAATAAATAATACATTCATAACCATTTACTTATTTAAATCATTACAAATTTATAAGATAGTCATAATATTTGTGTATAACTTATCACATTATACATAGTAAATAGAATGATATCTCTGAAAAGTAACTGCAGAAACCCATGCTGGAACTCAGTTCAGTACTTCAACTTTATGTGAAAAAATTGTTTTTAATGAAAGCAAGTTGAATGACCGAATAAGACATGTGGCTATATTTTATTCATCAGTACAACTAATAAGAATAATCTCAAAGATTAAGTATTAAAATTTCCATGAGGTTTTTTTATTTTTTGCCTTTAAAGATACACTTACTCAGCCAGGGATATAGGTCAGCAGCACAACATTTACATGACAAGTACAAGTCCTTGGATTCAATTCCAAGTACCCAAAATAAATAAATAAACAAATAATGACAAATGACAATCTTCATTGTCAATGAAGACAGTGACAAAAATCTTCACTCTAAAACATGGATAAGTTTGGTCTATTGTAAGTAAAATGGAAAATAAACACAATAAAAGATACTTAACATCCATGACAGCAAAATGGAAATCAAAACTACTGTGAAATGCGACCATACAAACAGAAGTGCGGCTACCAAAAAAATGTAGATAATAAAAAAGATTTCATGGGAAACACTACTTCTAAGAATAAGGAATGGTGCAGTCATAATGGAAAACAGCTTAGAGTTTTCTGAAATGGCTATACTAACTAGACTTGTCATATGACATGATCCAGAATTTCCATTCTTGAGTATTTTTATAAGGACTCTAAGAACATAGCTAATACAAAAGTTACAGTTCTTGTTATATAGGTTTTGCTTTATCTTTGTGTTACACATGCAGCAGAAAATTATAAAAATGAGGTATAAAAAGTAAAACCATATTAATACGTGGAGCTGTAAGAGGCTGAAGGCAACAACTTCTGACATTGCCAGTCCTATGGATAAGCCACTACTATTATGGACTACTGGACTAAAGAAAAAAAAAAGAACACAGCTTTACTGCTTAGGCAGAGCACAGCATCCAGGGTTCGATCCCACCGCCGGGGTGCACTGACACAGCTATGGAGACTGGGCGTGGTGGCACACGCCTGTAATCCCAGCACTTGGGAGGTTGAACATAGGAGAATCACTATGGGTCCATTCTACGCAGTGAGACCCTGTGAATCTTGCAGACCCTGTACCAAACACATAAAAAAGACCATAGCTATATAAAAACTTACATTTACATAGCTATTATTCCTAAAACTTCCAAAGTTAAAGTGCTGAAAATGAGGGTTAGATAAAATATGGATATAATTGGCAGAACCAGGGATAGAACTTGGGCACTTGCGCTTGCCAGGGAAGCGCTTATTCTACTGAGCCATCTTTCCGGCTCCCTGGATATAATTGGATAAATGCTGAAAATATTATTCAAAGTGAAAGAAGCTACTCACAAAAGGCCACACAATGTATGATTACATCTTCATGAAATGTCCAGTACAGGTAGATATATGGGAGCAGAAAGATTAGTGGGTGCTCAAAGATGGAGGTAAGGAAAACAGGAAGTAATGAAAAGTTGGTACAGGGCTTGTTTTTGTTTAGAGCAATGAAAATGTCCCAACATTACTTGTGGTGATGCTTACCTGACTTTGTGGATATGATGGACGCCACTGAAGCAAAACCTTGAAATTAATTTTGAATTTGTGAATTGCATCTCAATGAAGTAATCATGCCAAGAACTAAGAACTTGCATCTCTTAAACTTTGAAGTATCTGTATATTTATAGAGAGGTGCATAAATGCTAAAATATGCATGCATTTTCCTATATGAAATACAAATACCTACAAATTAAGATAAGTATAGAAGGATTTCAGGACAGTTTATAGAAAAAATACAAATTGTCAAAAAATATGAAAAGTCAGTATAACACCTATAAAATATAAATGAAATGCACTAGATAATGTGTTTATATATAATGGCTAAAATGGAAAGATATAAAACAAAAGGTTGGTAAGTATATTAACAGGCACTTTTATAAGCTGGTAGTTTAAGAAAAACTTGCACAGTATACTACTTACCAAAAACTCTTTCACAGTATTAAGTTAAGCCAAATAAATATTATAACTTTATTACCACTAATACTGTAAGCATATATCAGCAAAAAAAAATGTTCAAAAGCATGTAGTCATCATTACAGAACTGTTTTTTAAAATCCCAACACTGCAAGCCACCCAATTCTCATAGCTTCCTTTAAATTAGAAAACATTTATTCATTTAGTGATTATTTATTTGTGATAAGAATATTTAACATGAAATCTCTCTTAGAAAAAAGTTAAAAGCACCTTATCATTGTTGACCTTAAGTACAATGTTGTACAGCAGATTTCTAAAGCTTATTCACCTTATTCAATTGATTGCATTGACTACAAATTTCATATTTATTCTCCTTCTCTACCTCTCTGGGCAACAAGCATTGTACTTCTTTGAGTTGAGGATTTGACTATTTTTAGATACCTCATACAAAAGGAGTCACTTGGTTCTTGTCCTTCTGCAGCTAGCTCTTCAGCTCCTTGCGGTGGATATTGTAGCTTATTGACACAGTGGCGGACAACACAAAAAGCAGATACAGCAGTACAAGTGAGGCTCAGAAACAGTGGTAAACAACCAAACCTAGTGGCCTAGGCATGCATTCTATTCAATTTTATTTACTGTAAAGGGTTAATAGAGTTTTGTGCCTTAATTGTAAAAAATTATAAAAACCCCTTGTGCTTCCTGTTATCTGCTCTAAGAAATGTGTTCTCCCTTTCAGCTCAAGGTTGTTCAACAATAAATAACTGTTTCTTGTCAAGGCAGCAAGCTAACACAAACTCCCTCCCCAACCATCTTCTGCAACATAGTCAGCTTAAGATGTACCTCATAAAAATATGCACTTATCGCTAAGCTGTGAAAGACCTTTTAGTTATAAACAGTTTGCAGCTGTGTCAAATGAATGCAGTTTCTGTTGTTCTGTGCTAGATAACAAGTCTGCTTACCAAGCTGGATGTGATTTCTGTTATAAATACCCCCTTGCTACCTACGTTCGGGGCCTATCAGCCTTCTCCTGTGAGAAAAGTGGCTGATGGACCTGAGCTCAGTAAATAAAAGGCTCTATTCAAATCTCTATCTGGCTGATCTGGTTCCTATGCAGAGTTGACCCACAACATTTACTTCAATGGCAAAGCAGGCAGTATTAATCGATGTTGCTATGCCTGGTTAGTAGGAACTTGTAGAGATGAAGAGAAAAAAGACGGTTTGCCAGTGCTGGCACTGTTTCATTTCATGATCCAGGTGCTGACTGTGTGCTTGTGTTTAGTTTAAAAATTTATCAAGATACACACATGCTTGTATTTCTCAAGTACATATTGTTCCTCAATATAATCTTTTAAAGAAGAAAAAAGAAAACTACTTTTCCTTTCCACAGATATAGGTTAGCACCTAAATATCATTTTCCAGTCCAATTTGAAGATGTGTATAATAGCTTAAGGTGGTTCTTACACAAAAATGTTCTGGAACAGTATGGCGTGAACCCTGAAAGAATCTGTGTGAACCCTGAAAGAAGTAGTGTGGGGGTAGGGGGGACCTGGCTGCTGCAGCGACTCACCAGGTAGGATGCTTGGTATTTCTGTTTCTTAAAAGCATCTACTTATAAGAAGATTAAATACATGCATGATTAAGATAAATAAGTCCATGTACTAAAACAAGTGCAAATAGGAGGATAGCAAAAAGAATTTTAATTGAAATACCTAAGATATGGAAGTATGACTTTTGCTCCTGTAACAAATATTTTTCTTAGTGAAATGAAAATTCCCTGGATATTCCACTGGTAAGATTTTACACATGGCAATAAAATTTTGTACTAAGCAGATGAATGAGATAAGTGTAACTGTAAGACCAAGAAATGAATTTCAGCTCCTTTGTAGAAATGTACATGTATTCAATAATTCTCAGTGGGTTTGTCCTCTATGACTAGAATAATCACACTATCTTTGGAAAATAATTGACATATTCAAATAGTCCATTCTACTTACAAAAAGGAAATATGAAGTATTCAAAAGATTTTAATATAAATAAAATAATACTTTATCTGTTACTAAAATATAGTACTACATTAATAATGATGAGTAATATTTTTTTCCAAGATTAAACAGAATATTTTCTGGTTTATTTGTTTCTCCTTTTTTTTTTTTTTTTTTTTTTTTTTGGCAGAGCCAGGGATTGAAATCAAACCCTTGTGCTTGTCAGGCAAGCGCTTATTCTACTGAGCCGTCTCAGCTATTTCCCCAAGTACTGAAGTAGTAAATATATAAAGATAAACTATTTATATATCAGTAGAAATTTAGATTTCATTAGCTGGCTATTTATAAATAATGGATTTAAAGAAATTTTGAACATTCCTATTATTTTAATTGAATTTATTTATATTTTTCAAATAAAAATATTTTGGCTTCTAATGTCTTTTGGCAACATTTTCAAAAGAAAAGAACACTGTGTTCATATATTCCTATAATGGCAATATAAAAGTAATTGAAACCACACAAAGATTTCTAACTATTACTGCTAGTTTCATCATGCAGTGGAAAAAACATTAGATTAGGTTCCAAAAGATTTGAACTTTCTTGAGACCTGCAAATTCCAGATGCTATGTCGCCAGGTTTAAACCATCTGTTCAATCATTATCTGTAAAGGAAAACAATTATTAAACAAGGTCAAAGGCCTCCTGCTAAAAATACCTGGCAACTTGAAACTACCTTTGTAAATCATCTCCAAAATGTCCATAATACTTGGTTTTAGGGCCGGCCTGAGAGCTTAGCTGACTAGTTCAGCTGACTAGTGCCTGTTTAGGCAAAGTACAGTAGCCAGGGGTTCAATCCCTGGCCTGCCCTGCCAGCCCCACTCCTGAGGCACTCTGAGACAGAGATTGAGACTGAGCATGGTGGCCCGGGCCTGTAATCCCAGCTCTTGGGAGACTGAAAACAGGAGAATCACTACGAGTCCCATCTATGTAGTGAGACACTGTAGACCCTGTACCAAATATATTGAAAAACAAATGATTTTCATCATTGTAGTTACCTGTACATGACTATCACAATTGACAAACTATTTTAGCACATTCAATGTCTATTTTAGATAGAAATAGATATATACTTATAATGTAGTATACATTTCAAAAGTAAGTAAAACTATCTTTTCAAGTATTATTTTGAAAAGTAAAACATTTGCAAACTGCTTTTCTGACTCACTTTCTGTTATGGTACACTCTTTGTGCATTCCTGTTTTTAGACCACTGATCTTGGTCAGTACCAACATATTAGACCTGATAATTAAGAATAAGGTTAATGGAATGCTTCACACAGACACCCCACCAAGTAATGCTAAAGCATCCCAGCCAGGTCACATGTGACTCTTCCTCTCAATGACAAACTATATTGATACCCTGGTCTATCTTAAGGAACTTTTATATTAAGAGAAAAATAAAAAAGGTCAGATTAACATTGCTCCTCTAAATGTCATTCTTGGTCAAAAGGGAACTACACTAACATACTGTTTAGATTCTTTCTATGTCCATGACACATAGAGGACAGCTAATTTTCTTTAAGGTAAGAGTATGGTTTAGATTAGTAACATGCACTTCTGGGCAATCATTTTGAATATTTCAAAGTTTGTTGAGATGCTATTTTTCAGTTATTCCTTTTCTTTTTTGATATTGTGAATTTACATATAGACTGTCATGTCACTTTATTCTTTTTAAATGAAAATAATTTGTAGACACCATTTTAATTTTGTTTCAGCTCCTTGATGATCCAGATATCAAGATCAAGCCCAAGATCCAGGCTTTAATTTACTCTGCACTTCAGCCTCTTGACTTAGATCCCCGTCATATGGAGAAAGTGCACAAATGCCGATTCTGTCTAAGGCACTCATGGTCAGGCTCTGGACTGAATATTTTACCACAGACAGGATGCTGGAGAAGGCCATGCTTTTCAACCGACATGCACCTGAAGAATACAGTCATCTCTTCAAATTTGTTAACTGGAGCTCCTTGCTCCCTGAAAGGTTTAGAAAAGGACATGCCTATAACAACCCAACTTATGGTAGTCCTGAGTTGTCTCAGAAATACCCTGGGCTCCTAGATGTGAGGGCAGTGCCTCTGTTGGCAGATGACAGCAAGCTGCGTGGTTTACCCCTCACCTATGTCCTCACGTGTCAGTATGACGTCTTAAGAGATGATGGACTCATGTATGTCACCAGACTTCAGAGCGCTGGTGTTCAAGTGACCCATAACCATGTAGAGGATGGATTCCATGGAGCAGTTTCTCTTCTGCAATTTAACATTCATAAAAGGCTGATAAATCAGTATATCAGTTGACTAAAGGAAAATCTATAGCAAAACATATTCCTGATATATTTTTTAAATACATTAAATGTTAAAATATTGGAAAAACCTCCTAGTAGAAAATTATCTTTCTTGCCATGATCTACTGAAGATCCACATACAGTATAATAATTCCTTGTGCAAATAGTCACTTTGCCATTTTTACTTTTTAATCTTAGGTAATTCTTTCAACATCTCACAATTTGTATGTGCTATTTCTGCCAGTTTTCTCTTATATTTTTTATCTTGTTTCTAATATTTTATTTTTGTTTTAGACTCTTTTTGGTGCATTAACTGTTACAATTCTGAGAAATGAAAGTAAATAGTGACTATTTTAGCAAAGTCAGCATGTCAATAAATATTCATTCAGGTTTTCCACATACCTAATTACTGCTATGACATTTGTTCTCTCTCTCTCTCTCTCTCTCTCTCTCTCTCTCTCTCTCTCTCTCTCTCCCCCATTCTCCCCTTCTCTTTCTGTCTCTCTCTTCTGCTCACTCCCTCTTGCTCTCGCTCTCTCTCTCTTCTTTCCTCTTTCTTTGTTATTCAGGGCGACCTTGTACTCACCATGTAGCCCAGGCTAGCCTCGATTTACAGTCTCGCTTTGGCTCCCCCAAGTGCTGGAGACACAGGCAGGCCTCACCACACCCAGATAAAGCACTAATTCTTAAAGCAATATTCTTAGCACAGTGACACTTGAACAGCTCTAAGCTTCTCGGTGAAACCCTGCTAGAATCCAAGTGGCAGGGGTTCCACTGACAATACTGATAATCACAGTGGCACTTTGAGCAGTTAGCAGCTTTGACTTTGGGAAAGGTAGAGAGGTTGAAATTAAGGAGAGACTGTAAAGGTCTTCAAGATAGACAAGGATTGAGTGACATCTAAAGGCTAGTGATTTGGAAGTAGCACACACACACACACACACACACACACACACACACACAATCTGTGGAATTATTTGTATTGACCATTAACTATGTAAAGCATTCTTATAATAAGGAAGTGCATTTTATTGATCAGCACTTTAATGTGGTACAGGACCTCCACGTACTTTTTAAATTTTAGATACCAAAGTCTTTTCTTCCTTTGTACTTCATGATTCCTAGGAGTTTTGTGTTAGTACTCATCAATTATATTCCTGAGCTCCACTGATTGTTTTATCTAGGCAGAGGTGGGAAAGTGTAAAAGAGTTGCAACTGGTATTGTCCCCAAGGCCCTGTTCCCGTGACCTGCTTCATACAAGTAATCCTTCCTCCTTATAAGCCCACTGAAAGAATCAAGTACTCAGAGGACGTACTCCTTGATGTTAGTAGACCCTCTTGGTCCAGTCACTTGCTGAAAGCCTGGCAGACAAGCCCAGGGCATGGCCTTTAGGGGATACTTCTGATCCAATCCATGGAAAAGTTGTATATTTCATTCTCTAGGAGAACATCATGAAAATTTATGGACAATACAAATTTTTAATTGGGAAAATTATAGTTTCTTATATTAAGAAATAAAGATATAATAGGAAACCAGCAGAACATGCTATACTTTCTGAATAAGTAAAGAAATCAAAAGTTAACAGTAAATGTAATGCATAGACATAAGTCAGATTGTGATCCCAATTCATTGTTTCTTTACTGTGTACAAAACACAGAAGTATGTGTTCACTTTTCTGAAATAAACTTTTGAATACGTGGCTGACACTTGATATTGTTATACCTTATCCTTCCTCAGTGGTAAGGACATGTAACACGTACATCGATACCACAAGCAAACAATTTCTTTACTGATCTGGGTACATTCTAGGCACTATTTTCACATTAAACAAATAATTTTCAAAATTAAAAACTTGAGACCAAAAGTAGAAAGGATAGGCAAACCAAGAAGTCAGTTTATTCCTTTTTAATGAATCTGACATTTCAGAAGTCTGGTCTATGTCTTTAGTGGAGTGATAGCACATTTAAATTTGTTCCTTTATTAAAAGATATAGTGGCAGGGGCCAGGGAGATAGCTCAGTAGCTTAAGTGCCTGCCTGGCAAGCACAAGGTCGTGAGTTTGATCCCTGCTACCAAAAAAAAAAAAAAGATACAGTGGCAGTAATAAAATTTCTGAATAGCATGATTACCATGTAGGAAAATCCTCAAAATTCCAATCATAAACAATTTCTTTTTCATGTATTTTCTCAAAACAAATTCAAATCTAGATTCCCTAAAAGATTGGTGCAGCTAAATGTTAGCTTCAGCCATATGAACAAAGATGATAGGGTAAATCCATTTTTTCTCTATTTTTCCAACACATTCACCTCAAATATTAAATTAACTAGTATTTATTTGAAGACATCTCATTCTCTGTCCACCCTATGATATGTTTATGTACAATTCTGATCAAAAAATGATTTACACATTATACTGTGGGAAAATAGAAGACTAAGAAGAAGGTTGAGACACAGAGGAGGGGAAAATGTATCCTATTTATCATCTGTCCCCTCACAGAAACCCTTGTTAATAGCATTGCCAACAAGGCCTACCTTCTTCACAGTCACCTGATGAGTCCGGGGAATCCATTTCACGTCTCAAAACAACCTGTGCTTACTGGCAGTGTATCAGCATCACATTGGTGACTGCAGCAACAACTTAGGTAACCCATTAAGCAACCAAGGTTGACTTCTATTTGCTGTGTGCTCCTCTCATAGCCTTGTGGTCTCCTTTAATCAAACTCTGTTCTAGAATGTACCATGATTAACAGCTGTGCCTCCTCCACAATCTCTGTCCTGCATATTTGAGCTGCTCAAGCTGAGACTTTAGTTTCAGTTTTATATGAAATCTAACGGGGCTTGAAGTTTACATCTCACTCTCCCTTATTGTTGTCATATAGCTTACTCTTCTTACCAGAATATGTTCTCCAGTCAGTGACAGCAGTGCACCACATAGGTGTGCTATCCTTCTACTCACCTAGTTGTTTGCCAAAATTCCACTTGAAGAAATCTGTGTTCCTACTTGCTCTCCTCATCCACCTGTGCAGTTAAACATGGTGAAAGAGAAACCAAAAGAAGGCTTGGGATGCAGCTTGGTGGTAGGATACCTACACGTCGCGCTTCAGGCCATGTGATCCATTGCAAACATGGAAAAGTAGAAGTTGAAAAAGAAAAGTCAAAGCAGCACTGAAGCTAATTTCCTTTAATTATGACTCCACCCACCAAGTATGTTCTCAGTGATGCCCCTAATTCTGTTATGGTTGTCCAGTCAGCTGCATCTTCTGTTCTAAATGCTACTCTAGTTTCCAAAAGATCTCCTTTTGTCTATTGATTCAGTTGATGACTTTCTTCCAATTTGTATATAAACACAAAAATAATTTAATAAAAACTTCCACATTCCGCCCTTTTGACCCAAGAATCAATTTACCTATATATTCTGTCTCCTCTTACTGTAGATAATTGTGATGTTTAATCTTGTCTATCAACTTATTCCAATTGAGATAAGCCTAGGAGATTAACAAAGCACATCTCTGGGCATTTGTTTTTCATATATTTGGTTCAAGGTCTACAAGGTGTTCAGGGTCTCACTACACAGATTGGACTCGTAGTGATTCTTCTGTTTTCAGCCTCCCAAGTGCTGGGATTACAGGAGCATGCCACCACGCCCAGCCTCAATTGCCATCTCAGCACACCCCTGGGGCAGGGCTAGCATGGCAAGCTGGGGATCGAACCCCAGCCACTGTGCTCTGCCTAAACAACTGCTTTAGTCCATTGAGCTATCTGGCTGGCTCTCTGGCTGTATTTGAGTGGATCTGTAAGGCCATTTTAGGAAAAAATTGGCATGCTGGTCAGTGAACTAAGGAAGATTTGCCCTGAATGTGGATGACACCAGCCAAAAGTTTTGTAGGCAGCAAGGAACAAAGCCAAAGGCAGAGTGCCAGTGGGCGCAAGCAAGCTCTGCTCTGCCTGCATGCATGCATCTTTTGCTGCTGCAATGGCCTATGGATGTCGACTTTAAATTTTCAGCCTTTGAAGCAGATTTACACCAGTACATCTTTTACACTTAACACTTGTGCCTGGGCCTGCATGCTCAGCCTCTCTTATTCAGGAACCTCCAGCTTTTGGAACTGAGCAGGTACCGTGGTCTCCGACACTTCAGCATCCAGTTGGCCACTGCACACTGCCCAGCCTTCAATCTGTAAGCCAATTGAATGATATTGCTGTTCTAGTTATTTGCATGTTGACTAGTCTGTTCCCCTAGAGAATCCTGACCAATACAGTGAGCTAGCCACTTTCCCCTCTTTTTTAGGTTTGTTTGTTCTCTAGTGTGCTCGGTTCTGTCCTCTCTCCAGTTTATAAGGTATTGCTATAGGAGTTCATGCTCTTTCATCTTGCATCATAAATTTGTCCCTCTCCATTGGATCAGCCCCATTAATATGCACATGTTTTTTTCTTTTTCCACATCTTAATAAAACAATAAAACCTTTACAGTATCCTTTTTCTTTCCAACTCCTCCCTATGCCATTTATTCTTACTGTCTCTATTTTCTCTAATTTTTTTCTCTTATATTCACTCTCATCTGTATTTTCTTGTGGACCTCTCAAACTGTTTTAATAAGCAAAGACTTCCACAGTGTCAAATTCAAAGGTCAGCATTCCACCCCTGCAGTCCTTGTCCCGCATTGGACCTGAACGTTTCCCCCTTACGCTTGTCTAGCCTCAGATACATGCAGTCACCTTGCTGTTGATGTCCCTATGGTTTGGGTGCTGAGACCTCCTGCTCAGAATGCTAGCCTGGATCCCTTAACTCCAAGGGATCATATCCTGCCTAATTGGCAACACTTCAATATACAAAAATATGTTTAATAGTCTCCATGAAATGACTGCTATTCATAGAATTTCTCATTTTGATAATTATAAGGTCCATTTGCTAATAATAAAAGAAACATAAAATCCAAACTTGGCCTATTACCTTCAGTAACACAAACTATTTTGAATATAGGCCCAAACTCTTTGGAAAACTTAGCCATTTCTTAGCTCCTCTACTGCTAATACTCTACTACCATACACCAACATTTTCAACTGCTTTTACTGCTATAATATCCTACTTTGTTGCTCTACATTTACTCTGTCCTCTAGAGACTACTCTTACCAAACAAAAGTTGATTTTTTTTAAAGAAATGAAATTGAGAACATATTGTTCTTCTCTCTAAAATCCTTAAGACTTCTTTCCTTTTTAAGTTTAATTTTTAATGTATTAGAACCCAGTAAGTGACGATTTTAAAAGGAGAGTTCCAATCAGATTGGCACTTAATTCAGGACAAAAATACTTAAAAAAAAAAAATCTTAAGGCAGAAGTAAAGCATTATTTTAAAAAAGCATGTCTATTACACATTGTAAAATGTCAGCTTTTTAAGAGTCACATAGCATTTTATAGCCCAAAAATGTGTTAATACAATCAGGAATATTATCCGTTGGTCCAAGATTTCTCAGCCTGTAAAATGCCTTAGCTGTTAATTAAAGAAATTTTGCTGTGTAGGTAACAGCTACCACATAACCAAGTGATCACTTTTTATGTCAAAGGAACTAAGGCAAAGGCTTCTTTCCTAAGCCATAATGTTCTTTTTTTTTTTTTTTTTTTTTTTTTTTCAAAGCTTTATTCCCAAGGGGCTCAGTCCTTCATGGCAGCTGCCCTCCTCATGGAGGCCAGCATGTTGCTCAGCTCCTCGTGCTTCCTCTTGGCATGGATGTGCGTCCCCACCCTTCTGTTGAGGAACTCGAGGACGCGCTTGTCTTTGGGGACCTTCAGCAGCTCCATGGTGCGCAGCTCTAGGGGGTGAAGCCGCACACCTCCCGGATCATGTCCCGCATGAGCTTGGTGTGTTTGGTGAGACTTCCGCGGGGGCTGCGGCTGTGCCTCGGGTTGCTCCCATTCTTAGTCACCTTGAGGCTCTTGTTGAGGCCCACAGCCATGGGGTAGCGGAGGGCCATGGCTACTCTTCTTCGAAGGTTGCTGTGGCAGAAGGTGTTCTTAAATTTTAAAGTCAAACTTCTCACAACCATCTACTGTCTTAGCCATAATCAATGCTATTATCTATCGCTTATTGTATTTTATGGTAATCCTGCCTTGCATATTTCAACGAGTCTTGTTTCTTTTACGCTGCTCAAAATCCAAGTCAGGGATGTTGCACCTGCCTGTCACTGCGGTCGTCGGATAATCACCCCCTCTCATGCAGCAGTTTATCAGCACTCATTTTAAAATCATACTCCGCTGACCACAGGCAACCCATCCACCTATTACTTTTGCTTGGATTTCCCTTCTGTACACACATTAAGTTTAATCATACTTGTTTATTGCTTCAAATCATTTATCATTTGAAAATGATCCTGTTCTCTTATTTTCTCGGATGAGTCACTGATATTTATCATTTTCATGCTTTACTGCCTCTTCACAAAAGGATAATAAATTAAATCGATTCTCATATAAATTAATCTATTCTTCAGGTTAGTCTGTAAGTAAAAGCAGAATGTCAGTATTGTTAAGCTGATGTTTTTATCTTGTCTAATCCATTTCAGTAAGTGATAAAACCTCTAATTCCTTTGATTTATTAATTATTAAAATGTTATTAACTGTTATTATAAAACTTTATTAAGTTAGTGGTTCCCCGGAGAATTTATTATTGGATTCTTGTCTCCAGAATTCGTGCACTGAAGGCTTGTTGCCACTAGATGGTGCTACTGGGAGGCAATAGAAATTTTAGAAGCCCGCGTGCAAGCGCAGGAAGCCCTCTTGCGTTGCATGGTTCCGAAGAGTCCATCAGAACCCCAAAGCTCTTCTTCTCATTCTATTCCCTTCCTGCCCACATGGCATGCGTACCTTTGCTGTAAGGTGCTCGGTAACCCTTCTGAGTTCTGCTTCTTCACTTCAAACCTAAGGGCAACAGGGCCAGATGGCCATGAATGCAAACAACTCAGGTGAGGAGACAGTAAGCGCATCCTCTTCTAAGTTGTTTATCTCTGGTATTTTGTTGCAATGACAAATCGCTAATGACTAAGGTCAGTACAAGAACCTGACTCACTGCTGTGACTACTTACCGCAAAGCTGACAGTCCTTCAGAACTGGTTTGTGGGAAGTGTTTAGAAAAATACAGAGAAGGGGGCCAGAGAATCCTTAGGATTTATTTATTTATTTGTGTGTGTGGCCAGCTCAGCCCACCAGGGGGCGGGGCGGGCTGGCACGTGGTGCTGGGGGATTGAACCGCGGTCCCTTTGTTTTTGCTAAGCTTGTTCTAAGTAGGTGCTTTAGACCACTGAGCCATCTCACCAGCCCCAATCCTTAGGATTTAGTGATTGGAGCTTAATGGGTGACTCTGTTGAGAATTTAGGAGACTAAAAGGCAGAAAAGAATGTGACCAATAAAAACGGCGCTCGTGAAATTTTAGATGGAAATGAGAAATAAGGATTTTCTTGGGAGTTTACTAGGAGCTATTCATGTTACATTCTAGTGAAGAATTTGTCTACATTTAGCCCATGCTCTGAGGCTTGATGTAAGTTTGGGTTCAAAGTGACAGATTAGTTTATCTGGCAGAGAAACTCAGCATTTAGCCTGTGACATGGCATCCCTGGCTGCTTTTAGCCAAATTTACTTTCAAAATCATGGAAGTACATTTGTTACAGTTCAGTAACATCTGAGAAACTTACAGTTTGGCCAGAAATGAAGCATTTGTAAGGTGAGGCCGAGAAAGCTGTGAATGCTAAGGAAAAGTGACAGGAAAAAGAAGCCAAGTAATATGCATAGCAACAATCGCAAAATAGGCATCTTAGGGACTGGCTAGGACTCATCCACTAGGGGCTCAAGGGTGGAAATTTATGACGCCCCTCTGAAAAACTTTGTATGGAGAAAGGCAGCCCTTAACGTCCTGCTGTATTACAGTCCCATGACTGGGACACACTATCTGACACCCACAAATTGAAAAGCTTTCATTTTGTTCACAGTTTCAGGAGATTTAGTCTATGGTGAATATTCAGTCCATTGTCCAAATATTTCAAGTAGAGGAGGGGTTGTCAGAAGAATACCACTCACCTCATGGTGGCCAGAATCCAAGGCAGGAGACTCCACCAGAGAGGAAGAAGGGATTGGGGGCCAGACATAGACCACGGGGTGACATGACCCACCCAAGTGCACCTTATTCATTCCCAGGTAATTCCCATGCCAGTCAAATTGCAAAGCTTAATGGTAACATGCCATTTCATTTAAACACACGTCTTTAAGCAATACTTAATCTCCAAGTAAAGTTGCATGTTTATGATTCTGCTTCATGCAGTACAGCTGTCCTGCCTATGACTGGAAATGCAATAACCCATTTCCCAAAGTCTCAACAGTTTCAGTATTGGCCAAAATCCCAAGTTCAGAATGGTAGACCTGACACTGTACATGTGATGTTGGGTTTTCAGGCATGTGGAACACAAGACTCATGAATTCTTCCACCCAGACTTCCAAAGAAAACAGGCTTATCATATGATGCAGAGTAAAAGTGTAAGGGGATGTCTCTGAGTGGGCTTATATTTAAGGGTATGAAAGTGACATTGAAGCTACAATGGAGACCCCAGGAATTTAGGTGCAAGACATGGAGAATGTTCACAGAGTTAGGCTGCAGGCAATGAGTAGAGCCAGCCCAAGACAGTGACCACATGGGCTGCAGCCCACAAGGTTATATGGAATGCAGTTGCCAGAGGTGAGCCAAATGTTTAATACAGAACTATAAGATTTAATTTTTTTTTCCTGCTGAGTTTTGGTCTTCTTTTGATTAATCTACTAATGGACTCCTAATTTCAGTCACATTATTTAGGAGATTGTTGAGAGTTTAAGAAGTGAGTCTGGTTGGAAAAAAATAGACATGTGGAGCTGTAGTCAGTGAGACTGAAGAAGTGGTCCAAGGCCTGGTACACCCTTCCTGACCTAGCTTCCGGGAGCTCCTGCCCTGCTCTGAATGTCTGGAACACCAAGGAGGAAGGGTGCCTGAGCAGGTCAATGGCACTCTTGTCCACGGTCTCCTGGGATAAAGCACAAAGCTCCCCATGGCTTCCTCATGCGAATCTTCAAGCAACAGAAGCCCTACCTTCATCTGCAAACATGCAACGATGTCCTGGTTCATTTGAACTGCTTACTGTTTATTCCTCAGTTATCAGAAAAGGCCAGGATGAATGGTTGTGAGAATAAGTATGTGATCATTGAGAATAATCGTGCAATGGCTGTAGCAAAGGTAATTCTAAAAAAGAGCAGAGGTTGGAAGTCAAAAAACATGTTATTGAAAATTATATGTTGGCTTATTCTAATTGGTGTATTGCAACACTGCAAACCCTGGAAAGAAAACATTCATTCAGAGACATAAAAATGTAAGGAACTGTTTTGAACAATTATATGTCACCTAATTATATAATCTTGAAGAATGGATAAATTTATAGAAACATGCTATCAAGAGTGAACCAGAAAGACACAGAAAATCTGAATGCATGTGTAAATCAGCAAAGTGCACCAAGTCTCTTCAGAAATCTCTTAACAAGAAAAACCCACACCACACAGCTCCAGGGGTGTATTCTACCAAATTTTCAAAGAATGCCAATCTTTCTTAAATGCTTTCAAAAAATAGAAGCAGGAACTCAATCTGTAAAGTTTCAGTTTCCCTTGCCATAAAATTCTTACATAAAAGAAATGATTTCTACCATTACTTTTAACTCAGCAAAAATAAAAACTTTTGAGAATGCTAACATGAGGAATGTTCTATTATTTGAGTTTCAGAACATTAACTCATACTGTCTAAAGTTCAGGAAATACAGTGTGACTGTAACACTTTCAAGCCCCCTAGCAGCTTTAAGTTTTTCCTTATATGAAAGCCCGACACTGAGTGACCCAGGCATGGTGGTGCACACCTATAATCTCAGCTGTGCAGGAGGCAAAGCTATAGGATTGCAGAGGTAGGGGGAGGGAAGTACCATCTTGAGTTCTGAGTGATGTTCAATTACTGATAGTTCTCAAGCTTCCAATAGAACCACCGATTGTTAACATCAATGAAATCAGATCATCTAGTCAAATTGTAATGTGAGAGTCAGACATCACTAAAATGATCTAATTATGGACTCTTAGGAAGGCATGAATTGAGAGCAAATGCAGGCTAGTATATCACAATATAAAGAAAATGAGTAAATATTACCTATGCATAAAAATATGTGTTTATGATATTAGGAGTTTATTTTACAGCTTTGGTTTAGGAATTTTAACAACCAGTAAGATAACAGGAAGGTTTTTTTTTTTTTATTCTTTATATCACTGGCTCATAAAACATTACATAAAAATAAACCATTTCTTGATTTCAGACAGCGTGGATTTTCCCGCCATATTTTGAGAGCCAGGAGACTCCTTAGTTGTGAAATCCAGATTTCCGATTAAGCCATTTGCTCTTAGTGGGCTTTTGAATCAAGCTTGTCTCTAAGATTTGAGAGCTAAGGCTGCCAAGATGTAAACGAAGAGGAAAAACGTCTTTATCCCTCTTCACAGTACAGTGTAGGACTGTAGTTACAAAGCATCGATGGGTCCGCCCAGAACTGAGGACCACGGGGAGCATTCCCACTCTGTCTCCCCAGGTAAACCTAGAATTTCCTTTTTTGATTTTCTTGAGCTCCAATCCTCCACCAATCAGCCGGTTGCGTCTCTGTAAGCTCCGCCCCCAAAACGGTCCAACAAAAGCTCCAACCTCTGTCTCCGCCCCCCGCCCGCTACCCACCCCCGTCTTCGGCTTCTCTTTCCACCACCTTCCATTGTCAGTCCTCCAGGGTCTGTCCAGCAACGGAGGATTCCTTTGCTTTCATGCTTCTCTTTTGTGTCAGAGAGAACCTTATAAGCATAAGTACTAAAAGTTATTGAAATTTGAAAATAAAGTTAGGATTGAGTGTGCGCTAATTTTCTTTTTACTTACCATTCACAGAGGAATATCGGACTCTCACATATATGTGTTCTAGCTATATTTTATTAGCATTATAAATGCATGTTTGAAATAATTTTGATAATTTTTAAAAATTTATTTATTTATTTATTTATTTGGCAGAACCGGGAATTGAACTCAAGCCCTTGCGCTTGCCAGGCAAGTGCTTATTCTACTGAGCTATCTCCCCGACCCTGATAATTTTTTTAAAAAAGTTCAACCGATATCTATTTTTAAAAATATCTTCCTCATGATGTAAGCAATACATATCTTTCATTAACCCTTGTATACTGAGAGTTTATTTAATCAAATAGTGTAAATGTTAAGACCGCAAGGAGTTTTCAGGTATTTTAGAAAACCTATTAAAATTTTACTTGTAAGTTAAACCATTGAATTTTCTAGTGTAAGATTGTTACATAATAATTAAACTGACTATTGACAGCAATAGCAACAAAAAAGAATTACATCAGTGAACCTATGCCCTAGAACAGTGTGTCTCGTTCTTGCTCCGCTCCCCTCCTCTCCCATTCCTGGTGACCATGCAGGGCCGTGTTTTCTGTCCCCACCTTCGCCAGCTGCTGGTACTGTCCCACAAGTGAACCAGGTGTTAATGCTCAGAAAAGCTGTCCTTGGATTATCTATATTGTGCTACGGAGGCATAATTCTCTAAAAGAAGCGTAGAGGCAATGTTGATTCACTTGCAGGCCGTGGTGCTCCTTAGGAAAGAAGCACAGCGCCAGGTACAGACGCTGGGCAGCGGCGGCCCGGCAGCGGCGCTGGCACCTCAGCAGCTCGCCTTCCTCCCGTGGTGGGAAGGGCGGGAATCCGACTTTCCCTGGCCTTTCATCACTTCACCTTGGGCATTTGCTTCCCCGGATGTATCCAGGCTCTTGCACAGAATTGTGAAACAAATCACAGCGCTAATCCATTTAACTTTTCTAAATTTAATATGCTAAAATGCTTCATTGGACAGAATTCATGCCATGAATTTGGTAATGCAGAGGATCGAACCCACAGCCTCGCACATTCCAGGGAATTTTCTACTAAGAGGCTGTCTCCACTAACCTAAACATACTGTTTTTTTTTTGTTTTTTTTTTTTTTTAACATTTAAAATTAAAATCACTAGGCTATTTTCTTAATAATCATACTATTAGGAATTTGCATTAAGGAACACTTAAAGATGTAACAGATTTTGAAATCAATAAATACATTTTAACAGAAAAATTTCTAAGGATAATACAATTCTACAAACCAATCCTAATCACGTCTCTTTTTTTTTTTTTTTTTTTTTTTTTTTTTGGCCTCTCTTCCTTTCACCTGCCCTCTCTGTTTTGCAGTGCTACAAGTCAGACTCAAGGATCTTGCTCCTTCACAACCCACACTCCAGCGTCTCTTTTATGTCGATTAAGGTGCTAAAAAAAAGAATTAAAATTCTGTTTGCCACTGTTTTCACCTGTGCAGTTATTCCCAACACTCTTCAAGCCTCCTTAATATCACCTGGCAAAGGTGGCTAAGCATAGTGTGTCCCAAGGACTCCCCCTATAAGGAAAAACACAGTAGGTTTCCTTCCCACATTTCCTTTCTGTTCTTTGTACTTTAGCAACACAGAAAATACAGACATTTTCAACCATGCAGATTCTGAATTTTAACTTTCATCATAAAACTTTGCACTCAGTGTCTCAATAAGAATTCTACTATTCATTTTATACTTCATATTCTTTCTAAAAATAGCCTCTATCATACCCTGCTGTCTAACTTACAATACAAACTCAGCTGTTCAGTTTGCCATTTTATAGACTTGCACAAAATAACTATGCTCGGTATACCTAAGAGGAAATCTATAAAACAAACATTTATTGTCTGTAAATTCTGTCAAATCCAGGTGTCTTATATTGCTGGAAGTTAAAACAAAAATATTGCACGTTATTAGGTGCAGAAATTTATATGTAGAAGGCCATTGAAAAAACACAGGGTGCACCAAATCAATGGTATTAAAGTTGAAGACAAACAGAACATTTATAAGTTATGAAAGTTTATTTCAAAGTAAGATGGTCCTGGTTAGGAGTATTATATATTCCTTTAATTCTGTTCATGCAATTATCAGTAAATAATACTATATTATCAAAATAATCAAGGGGGTAGATGCAAGTTTTCAGCACTTACTCTGTGACCCAGACAATGCACACATACACACACACACTTCTACAATTAGTATATTGTGATTCTACAGAGTATGAAACTGAGATGGAGAAAATTTCGGGAAGATATATAACCCAATTCAGTAGTGTATGGTGAAGTCAGTACAACCTTCTAGGGAAACACATTAAAATTTTGCATGTCAAAAAAAAAATTTTTTTTTTTGCATGTCTTAGCCAGAACATAACATTTTGACATGGCTAGTACCCTCTGCCAAGAAAATACTTTGGGGTGCAGACAAGAGTAAAGCTTGAGTTATTGAGACCAGCGTAAGGCCTGTGTTTGGCTCCATTTTTGTTTCTTTACATCAGGTTTTCTTTCTCCTCTCTTTCATTCTCTTCATTAAGCTGGGGATTGCAGGGACTCTTCTCCCAGCATGCTGGGAACTCCTCTAGGCTGTTGTTCCATTCTGTTTTGTAGCCACTTGTCTTCTACCCTCAGGGCCTGCCTTATTTGCCATCTTTTTGTTTGTTAGACTTTGAAATTAACCTAGTCTCTTTTTTAGTTTCTGTTCTGTTACTTTGTTATTCTTTTTGGAAATTGACCTGTTCTTCACTTACCCTAGTTTTTTAAATGGCTTTTCTTTCTTTCTTTCTTTCTTTTTTTTAATCTTTTTT
>NW_004524762.1:2381438-2390459 GCF_000260255.1 Octodon degus | reverse complement strand
GTGCTGGGGGATTGAACCGCGGTCCCTGATGCTTTTGCTAAGCTTGTTCCAAGTAGGTGCTTTAGACCACTGAGCCATCTCTCCAGCCCCTTTAATCTTTTTTAAAGGGAAAAAAATTAAAACAATGATACAGAATTTCAAAACTGGATAGCAGAAAATTAACACAAGTTATTATATTGCATATTATCTGCAAAGTAGATTAAAAGATACAGACTTGCAAAACTGATCAAACAGTATAAGCATAAACCATTCCCTTCAGTGAGCTGATAGAAATTAGTAATATAATTATCTTAACTATCTTGTGTATATATGTGTACTTCTTTCTTCCCCCATCCCATCTTTCCTTTTGAGCAGTTTCTTTCCTTCTGACAGTATCTGTTATACCTTTTGGATCTCATTTACTCTGTCAGCTTCTTACCTAGGGAGATAATACAATGTTTACACGTGTGAGTCTGATTTATCTCACTCATGAGTAGAGACTCTAGCTGAATCCATTTACCAATAAAAGCCTGGAGTTTATTCTTTTTTACTACTGAGTAGTACTCCACTGTATAAAAATACATCTTTTAAATGGCTTTTCTTCCTAACTTTATGTTGCACTTGTTCCTTAGCTTTTTGTTTTGGAAATTAGCCTGGCCTCCACTTTCTCTAGTTTACTAGCGGGCTTTTTCTCAGTTTGTGTTCTGGTCACAGTGCCACCATATTAGCTTGACATGTGGCCAGCCACCATCTTGTATTGAGGCATGCCTAAGTAACTTTCACAGGGGCATGGGCATCTGTCACTGGTCACCACCATTCTTTTTCTCTTTTTTCTTTCTATTTTTTCACTAACTGGCTTTATGAATTAACTTTCTGGTTTTAAACAACATATAGGCTGATGCAAAAGCGGAGAGGGGAATCATTTTATTTTTTGCCACAGGAAGGAAAATTGTGTATCATTCTTTAAAAACCTAGGAAAGCTGAGGAGCAGGCAGAGCTACAAAGGGAGAACTGGAACTGTTGCCCCAGGCAATGTGGGTCATTGGAGGCCAAAGCCAGGGCCGCAGCACTGGTAGAGGACTGCTCCCACCCTAGGGAAGGGCTGTGTCACCTTACCAGGCTGACCAGGGGAGGGTGAGTGGGGTGGGGGAAACACTTGTCTTTTGAAATGCCCAAGGCATTTGGCCAGAACTGGGCACCAGCAGCACTGCTCCTTGAGTCCCAGAGCCTGCCTAAGGCGTGGCAACTGACTTTTTTGTTTCCCTCTTTACATGCAGATGAGTTAAAGACCTGAGCCTGACTCCTGAGTGGAACAATACTCAACACTTATAAACCTAACTAAAGTAACTGTGACTGTATGAAAAGAGAGCCATCCAAGTTCTTACTACTTTTCCATCAGAGTAAATATAAGAGAGATGTTTTCCTATTCAAGGAGAGTCATCAAGGGACTCAAATGCCAGCTGAGCCTTTCAGAGGTGTAGAATAAAAGTAGACTTGAAATGCAAGTTGGAACACCAAGGGGTTCAACTCTGTGAAGAAAGAAACTCTAGGGAAGTTCTGTCCTTAACTTCATGGGAATTAAAAACTCCTCAGATAAGGCCTGCACTTGGCTTTACCTCCTTTTCATTAATGAGTTGGAAGGCCTAGATATGGAAACAGAAGCCCTGTGGGGCTCTCTTCTGTGCCTAAGGACATTGTCATCACAAGACAGAGCGCTCGGCCTAGTCTATGTTCCTGTCTCCTAAAGGATGCTCTTTGAACCCTCGGGTCTCTTTTCCCTGGAACACCACCATAAGGATGTAAGGACCATAGGCCTAGTGAGCTCCTTCTCCCTATAGGACCCAAGCCAAAGCCCCGGGAAGCCTCTGGAATCTCACCACCACCCAGATCCCGCCAACTTAGCAACTAGGCCATATCCATGATGAATGGAACAGCTTTGATCTGGATAATTGTAAACAAAAACAGCTTATCTGGGTTTAATCTGAATTAGGAGGGAGAAAAAGTTTGGCATGGGGTGATACTTTAAACTGTGAAGCTATTTTCCAGTTACAGTATTTCTGCTTGAAACATGAAAGGTAGAGTAAAGTATCTTATGTTCATGCCTCTGTAACTCTTTATCAAAGGGAAGACTCGAGAACTATGGTACAGAGTGCAGGTCTCAAGGAAGACAATGATATCCTGGATGACCCTCTCCTAAAACCCTACTTGTCTCTAGGGGGTTCTCAGTCATGCTGATTTATTTAGGGAGGATAACCACATTAAGAGGTCTCCTTGACATGGCCTTATAATCCCAGACCAATACATTAGGTCCATCTTCTCTAAGTAACCGAAGGGCTCTGTTAATGCCTAGTGTCTGGGAGGAACCCAATATTCCTCAGCTCTGAGGCAACCCTAAATCCTGCTGGTACACACAGATGGCTTAACCCCCCTCTCTTCCCACCCATCATATGCAGAGCTTCTTATTGCCTGGCTCACAACTTGTCTTGCTCCTAAGAGAAGGCTCAGAGGGGCAAGGAAATACTTGAATACTGTATCTGTTATATATAGAACAATTAGGCCAACTGTCAGAGGACCCTCATAAATTTGCAGATGGGGTCCAGACTTTTGCTAGTGAGCTGTCCAATGCATCTTGGCCTTCTGTTGTTCCTTAGATGAAAGACAGAAGCCTTCTACAAATATACTGATAGGTTCTGGCCCTAGTATGAATTGCTGAATTATTGTGGTTGTCTAACATGGCTGAAGCCCTTAAAACAACAGCAAATCTTCCTAATGACCACTTCCTCCTTCTTCCCATGCCAGCCCTGGATACATGTTTCCCTCACCTTTCCCACCCACACAGGAGAGACCCCAGTCAGCTCCTTACATGTAATTGAACCCGCCCCTCAAACTCCGTCCTTAGCAAAAGTCCATCAAAGTCTCAGCTTTCTTTGTCTCAGGTCAGGGAACTTTCCCATCTGTCCTTGATCCTCTCCTTGTCTTTGGAGTTAATAAAGGCTTCTTTTATCCTTCCTATCTCTTTACCGCACTGCTGAAAAACCTATCATGAACTAATATAGGTCCATCTTCCATCAAGGGAGAAGTACTAATACAACAACATTTTATCTGTCAGTCAGCCCTTGATAACTGGCATAAGCTGCAGAGCCTGGCCACAGACACCTCTGCTCCACCTGAAGGACTTGACCTTTTCTGTTTTCCACAACTGGAACCCAGAGGAGAGACAGCTTCTGTGTTTGGTCATGATTTAAACCCACCCAGGCAGCTAAGGAAAAACCCAGGGCCATCCAAGGAAAGGGCTCCTACTACAAAGGCCAGGGCCCAAGGTTCTGCCAACCCTCTGTCTGAGCCCCTCTCTAAATGTGAGATGGCTAATGCACCTGACCTGTGGAACTGGAAGTCTGACTGTCCACACTGAACAAGCCAGGTTACCCACAGTGCCCCTGTCCGCAGACATTACCATCTCCCCTGAGGAACCCTGGGCAATCTTAGCCATCAGGACTGAGCCAGTTTACCTGCTTACAGAGACTGAGGCATCTCATTCTGCTTTGATTTCCTTCTCTGTAAACCTCTCTTCTAAGTGGACAGCCATAGTGAGTATGGTTGAAGGCACCCATACTCAGAGATTCTTTGCTCCTCCTCTGACATGTCACTTTGAAGATCAAGTGTTCAAGCATGAGTTTCTAACAGTCCCACAGTGTACTATTTGCTTGTTAAGAAGAGCTTTATTAATAAAAATGAGGCTTGGAATGTTGCTCAGTGGCATAAGTGCCTGCCTGGTAAGTGCAAGGTCCTGAGTTTAATTCCAAGAATGAATGAATGAATGAATGAATGAATGAATGAATGAATGAATGAATGAATAATAAATAAATTGAGGGCAATTCTCAAATTCTGGCTAATACCAAAATGGATTTTACTTGCTGGGGCTACATCAAATCTCTCTGACCAAATGATCTAACATGTAAATACAGCTACATGGTATAAGGGAATATCTGGTAGGTAAAATTCAGCTATATCAGTAATTATGACATTAAAAGACCTTGGCCAATTTCCTAATCAAAAGCAATATCCAATCAAGAAAGAGGCAAGTAAGGACCTCCAGCCTCTCATCCAGATTTCTCAGAAATGGCCTTTTGAAATCTGTCACCGCCCCCCTTGCTATACTCCCATCCTTCCTGTAATTAAGCTTTCAGGAGAATATAGGAATGTACAAGACCTCCACCTCATTAACGACTCTGTGATTGCATTCCACTCTCTAGGGGGCACATTCATATACATTTCTCTCCCAAATTCCAGCAGACTTTTATTTTCTCTGTTTTAGATTTAAAAGATGCATTCTTCCCTACCCCCCTATGTCCAGACTCAAAAATTCTGCCTTTGAATGGCAAAACTCCACTACAAGAGAAAGACAACAATATACTGGAACATTTTTTTCCCATATGGGTTTACAAATACTCCTCACCTTTTTGCTTGGCCACCTGAAAAGTCTTTAGGAATAAAAATCTAGAAGAAGAAAACTTCCTACAATACGATATAATATTTTAGTTTTCAACCCAACTCAGGAACTAGCTAACCATAACACTTTCACTTACCATTTTAGTTTAAAAGGGCTATGCAGTGTTATGATTTGTGTCTTGTTGCCCCCCTCCCCAAGCCTCATGCAGTCACTGGGACAGGCTTCTAGAGTTTGTGATTAATTCATGATCCAATGCTGGGATTATGGGTGTGGATGCTACACCCACCCAGGGATGGATGGCCTGAGTACAATGTAGGAAGGGGAGAGAGCCCCAGCCACTGCTCCTCCCTTTGTTCTTCACTGTTTTCCACCACCGTGAACTGCTGCCCTCTGCCATGGGCCACTCTGCCTTGCAGCCAGCCTAGGCTGAAACCTCCACAAACTGTGACCTAAGTAAACTTTTCCTTCCTTAATTTTGAGTGTCATGTATTTTGTCCCAGCAATGAAAGAAAAGTAACCAAGACAAGTGCCTTGGGAAATTTAGCACACGGCAAGTTGTGCCTCGCCACCTCATAGCTATGCATGATCTTAGGCCTGCCTTGTTAAGTAATTTTGTGAATGCAATGAATGCTATAGAAACAAAGAGATAAGACTACCTGTAGGATTGGTGGCAAACAAAGGTGTTTCTAGATAATCTGTGAGCAACAAAGCTTAAAATACACTCCTTCAGACTGTCGATAGTGTCACACATTGCTCACCCTAGTGCATGTTGAAAGATCTTGCTCTGGTAGATGAGGTCAGTGAGAGCTGTATGAAAAAATTAAAGGTATGTGTTCACATTATTCAAATAGGACAACACTCAATGGTGAGGAGAGATAGATGGAAAAGGAGCCACCCTGTCTTGATACTGTGTACAAGAGCATCAGAACTCAGAAGAACAGGGGACCAGATTCTGGTGGGGGCTGTCAGCTCAAGGCAGACTCTCTTATGAATTCCAGTGCATTTCCTGGAAGCTAAGTGATAGCCAGTGTCCTTCTCCAGAGAGCAATGGACAGATGGAAAGGTGAGGACTTTTCGGGACATTAACAATAGAAGAAAACTTGTTTTGACTTTATACAACACTGGATCATATGAAGCTCTCCATGTGTTATTTTTATACCTCACTTATAAAAAAATTCTAGTCCTAACCTCAGCCTTATACTCACAGGACTTGAGAATGTGTCGTTATATCCCAACCTTATGTCTTTACAGGGACAGTCATATAAAAATGTGAGTATTAGATGGGTCCTAATCTGCCCTCACTAGTGTGTTCACACAAAGGGAGAAGTTCAGAGAGGACATGCAGGAAAGGATTGGTCTGTGAAGACTACAGTTGTGCTGCCAAAAAGTAAAGAAAGTATTTCTACAGTGTGGGATATAAGTTTTTCAATAATTAAAAATAAAGTTCCTCTAGCTATTCTCTAGCTGTAAACCAGCCTTCCTCCTCCTGTTCAAGAACACAAAGCTACATATTAGTGACATTGTATATTACTGCTTACAAGATTGAAGGGATGTTTAGAATAATTGTGAAGATATCCAGACAGTAGGACAATCAACAAAATATCTTATGAGGGAGATGCATCTTCTACAGTTTGTTGTGCTTAGAAGTTTGTGCTATAAGGGCTGGGGAGGTAGCTCAGCAGCATAAGCACCTGCCTGGCAAGCACAAGGGCCACTCTTGTTTTGTCCCTGGTAAAAGGAAAAAAAGAAAGGAAGGAAGGAAAGAATGAAGGAACAAAGGAAGGAAGGAAGCTAGGAAAAAAAAAGGAAGAAAGAGAGATAGAGAGCTTTGGGGTCAGGAGATAGCTTGGTGGTGTAAGTCCCTGCCTGGCCATCAAAACTGGGCATGGTGATGAATACCTGTAATGCCAGTGCTGAGGAGCCCGGCACAGGAGGAGGATCACTGTGAGTCTGAGCTGCAAAGGGAGACCCTGGACCAAATAAATAAATAAATAAATAAATAAATAAATAAATAACAAATTTCTGCTACACATTTTCTGCTCTCATAATGGTACTTCCAACACATTTTCCCTCAGTAGAGTTAGTACCTACTATATTAAGTAATGAAAAAGAAAAGGAGTCAGACTAAACACCAAGGACATTTATAATAAAATATGTTTTTACAGTTCAGAAAAAAAAATTGAATCAGAAATATAAGAGCTCCAATATGCTATGGCACATTGTGGCAGATTTCCATATAAATATTATATAGATCTGTGAGGAACATGGCTGATTCAGTGAAATTTTTTTTTTTTTTTTGGTGTTTATCTATGATAGTCATGAGAATTTTAATCATTGGGGTACTAGAACTGAGCTAAACAAAAATAGCTATATGATCCTAGCTAGTTTCTTCCTGTACCTTGATAATTTCATTGATTTGTGGATTGTTGAGATTGCACAGTTGAATTACCTTTTGTGAAACAGAGGTTTGACAAAAGTATCTCATCTATGCTGAACAAGCTAAACATTTCATTTGGTCTTGGCTGAACTGGTTTATAGATTTTCAAACACATATATCCACATTTATTACTATATTTTTATTTATTTTTTTTTCTTTTGCGGAACCGGGAATTGAACTCAGGCCCTTGCGCTTGCCAGTCAAGCATTTATTCTACTGAACTATCTCCCTGGCCCGTTACTATATTTCTTAATTTGATTCAACTGGTTATGAAGATTCATAGTACTGTACATCAAGTTGTTTACCTTATGTGAAAAACCAAAGATAGTGTTTACAAATTAAGGAACCTAAAATGCAAAACTCAACCTGGATTACTTAGGTGAACTCTAAATTAAAAGCAAATGTCTGTTTTAAATTGAGAGACAGGGAGATTAGACACAGGTAAAATAGACTTCTGCATGAAGATGCAGCTGAGGTTGATTTGAAGATGCTGGCTGTATTCAAGGGAAATCGGTAAGTATTAAAAGATGAAACAGCAGAGCTTAATCGAGCGCTCACAGAGGGACTGTGGCTCTTGCCAAGGTCTTGACTCTGGCCTACTTGCATTAAGTTTGGACTTTAGATTCACAGAACACTAACAGGATGCAGTTCTTGCATTTGACCACTGGTTTTATTTTTATGGTAATTTGTTACATTAGAGGAAACTGATGCAAGTTCTTCTAGTCTAACAGTTTTCACTCCTTTTTAGGAGCAATTTGGTGTTCTGTGTACTCTCTCTACCTGTTTCCTTCTACATTTTCTGTGCTCATTTGGAAATCATCTTCCCTGATTTGAGGAATCTTTGTTTCTCAAATTTGATAAATATTGGTCCTTTCTGGACTGACACAAATACAATAAATAAAAAGTCAGGCAAAAATAGACTGACTTGGGGCCAGCCAAATAGCTCAGCAAATTAAAGCGCCTGCAAGCAGGTGCAGGGGCCGGGGGTTCAATACCTGGGCCTGCTGTGTTGGCCCTGCCCCTGGGGTGTGCCGAGACAGTGGTTGAGACTGGGAGTGGTGGCATGCACCTGTAATCCCAGCTCTTGGGAGGCTGTAAATAGGTGGATCACTACAAGTCTGATCTAGTAGTGAGACCCTGAACACCCTATAGACCCTTCCCTAAAATACAAAACAAAAACAGACTGAATCAAATTTAAATATATGTAATGTCTACAAATCATAAAATTTAGTAACTAGTTTAAAGACACAAAGTAATTATTACACCTAATTCAAATCTAGACTGGACACAGATCACTTTGCTCTCTTCTCAACAATTACAAAGCGTCACAAGCTAAAACTTCCTGGTATGTACATTAGATACTTACAAATTCTCATCCAGCCAATTAGTATACATATCTTTTATCCTAAGACCTACACGTAAATAAAATGGTGCTGTCATGTAGGACAAAGCTCCATGGATTCCATTCTCAATATGCTCATGAGCCACCGGAACTCCAACCTTTCGAAGTCTTGAAACATACATCAGTCCATCATCTCTAAGGATGTCGTGCTGGCAGGTAAGGACATAGGTCGGCGGCAGATTCTGCAGCTGGGAGTCGTTCGCCAACAGGGGCGATGCTCTGTTGTCCATGAGCGCTGGCAATGAATAAGCAGACCTGCCAAGAACCGGTTCAGTGTAAACATGGTCCTTTCTAAACTTTTCAGGAAGAAGGGTGCTCCAGTTAACAAATTTGAACAGAGGTCTGGATTCCAGAGGCATGTGTTGGTTTTTTCTCATTGCCTGGGGAAGCGCTTCATCCTTGGTGAAATACAGACTCACAAGTTTTATGGTTACGTCCCTTGTCAGAACGATACCGTGCTCGTTTTCTCGATGAGATGGTAAGTAAGTATCGATCATCTGTAAACCAGGGTATAGTAAAGCTTGTAGTTTGATTTTATTTTTTATTTTGGGATCATTCTGCATCTGAAAAAAATAATACTTTGGTAAGGCAAAAGTTTCCAAAACACCAGAAGAAAAAAATTAAATGTTTTAAGCAATCATGAGATAACCCTAAATCACTGATTGTTAGGGCTTGTATCTAGATGTCTCCCTAAAGCCTCAGACGCCCATAGGAGGGGATTTTCAGAGGTGGCTGGATTATTATTATTATTAT
>NW_004524762.1:2367300-2375998 GCF_000260255.1 Octodon degus | reverse complement strand
AATATATGCAGTGTATTATTTGTTGAAACTGTACTTCCGATTTGATTTGAAACTGTCTCATTGCTATCTGTTTATCAATAAAACTTTGAAAAAAAAACATTGAAAATTTTGAATATAGCAAAAGGTTTAAAACTATTTTAAAAGAGTATTTTCTTGGCCACTAGGCATGCATTCCCACCACCATGCTGTTAGGGTTTATCTCTTTCCCTAAAGCATCATGGGCTCATTGGTGGGGCTTTTTAGAGTGATTGTCTCAGGAGGCTGTGACACTCATCAGTGGGTTCGTCCATTAGGAGTTTATAGCTAATATGATGTTGTGATGACTCCAGAGGAGATGGGTCCTGGGCGTGGCCCACAAAGCTGCACCTCCCTCCCCATCTGCTCCCTGCTGCCCTGCTGGGCCTCCCTTGTCATGCCCCTATGCCACGTTGCCATTCCGTGGAGCCTGCTGGAACTATGAACTTGAAACCTCTACCAATTGTGAGCAAGGTGTGGGGAGACAGCTCAGTGGTCTGAGCGCCTGGCTGGCGAGTGCAAGGACCCGAGTTTTACCACATGCATTGCTGACCCTGGGAGCGCGGGGCGCACAGCGCCAGATGGAAGCCAGGTGTGGTGGCGAACGCCTAAAATTCCTCCACTGGGGAGGCTGAGACGGGGGTATCACTACAAGTCCGAACTGTGTGGTGAAATCCTGTTCCAATAAAAATTAAAAAGAAAAACAACAGTGAGCCAAAATACACCTTTCTTCCTTAGAGCGGTGGGAGTCAAGTATTGCACCTCAGCAAGGCAAAAGCAACTAAAACACATACACTACATTTTCAGAAAATCTCAACTACAAATGCACAGAATAAATTGGGGGAAGGGGCATCACCAGGAACATATTTCCTGAAAGAATGGTGAAGTCGTTGTTAGAACAAAGGAAGAGAATTGTGAAAAGTCAGCTAATGACCACACTTTGATGCTCAAGGGGAAACCCGTGGACTCTTTGACAAGGAGTTCTTCTCGAGAGAGAGAGAATTCAGGATAATTTTAAGATTTCTCTAGAGAAACTCAAGTTAATCACCCATGAACAGTCTCTCAGCTTGTGTCTGACATCTGCAGGGACACCCGGAAAAGTGAAAATACTTGTATTCCTTCAATCAAAAAGCTCAGGACCAGAAAATGTGCCCCCACATCAGCCTCGTCACGGTGGCTGGCCCAGCAGAGCGGGGACTGATCTGAAATTCCAAAGGCACCACAGAAGAGGAAACCGTGTCCCATCACCTCTGCCATGCACTCTTGCAGTACTAGATGCCACAAAGTTCAGGATGAAAATGAGCCAAGACAAATATCCTGACAGCAACATGTCCAGAGTCCGCGGGACTGCCTAGTGTCCCTGGGCAGATGACTGACCCATCAAGTAACAGTACTGGCGGTATCCTACCTTCAGTCCTTCCAACTTCAAGCTCACAAATTGAAGGAAAAGAAACATGCCATGTACAGAGATAGGGCAAGGAGAATCAGCAATAACTACCTAATCTTACCCTGCTATTTCCTGAAATGTCAATCCCACTGCTCTTCACACAGATGTACCACTGTCCCCACTATAGTCCCCCATTATGTATTTGCTGATTTAGCACCCAGTGTTTGTTTTCCTCTCTCGCTAAGAACTGCAAAGCTCGGGCCAAAGCCAACATCCTTGTTTGGACACAGTACCCACTGGCCAGGTTCTGAAACAATGGCTGACTGGGCAGGCTTATCCTAGTGTTAAGAGCTACATAACCAACTGGTGGGAATCTTTGCAAATATTTTCCACGCATTTCATATATATTCATAACTATGTAAGCATATATGTGGAATCATATATGTAAAAGTCTGATCAAAGGAAACTCTTTCTCTAAATCCCAAAGCTTTCAGCATTTTTCATTGCAAGTGTCATTTCCCCTTGTGAAAATATACACAACAGATCTTCCTACTTGACTTGAATTCCACAAACACTGCTATGCTCTTAATTCATTTTCCCTTTAGTGTGACTATCACAATAAAATACTTAATGTGGTATGAAATGATATAGAAATGAATGACTTATTATCACTTCTTAGTTTATAATTGTTAACAAGGCACTATCCCTGTAACTTGAGCTAATTGCATGCAAAAAGCAATAACAACCACATAATAAATAGAACCTCACAGTAACAGTGATTATTGGACTGTCCATAATGTCCATAATTTAGGTCTTACCCCCCCCCCAGATTCACTTAGGCTCAAAGACCACCAGCAATGATAGTGTTAAGGTCCAAACACACACAAATAATCACAACAAGCCCTGAATGTACTATTCTATGAAAATGCATAAGAATATCATATGAATACATATTTATTCCTCATTTTATAGGCACCTGAAATGTACCATGTGCAAAAGATTTATGCCATCACTTCAGGATTACATACAGCAAAAGGAAAAGTAAGTAACAAGTTCCAAAAAGTTGAGAGAATGTAGCCAACTCTGGTTTTATCTGTAAAATTTATATACTGGCAACTATGCTTATCAATTTAAGTCTTCTTTATATTTTTAGTCCAACATAGATTTTTGAATAGATCAAGAATTAAAAGATGATAGAAGATTATAAAAAATATATCCATATTTTTAATTATTTTTATTAACATTGTTGTAATAAAAACACAATGATATGCATTTGAATATACTTTATACTTAAATGACATTGATCCTATACTTACTATACTTACATAAAAATTCTCTGTAAGTTTTTCACTCTGCCTTCCTTTACTAAGTCACTGAGTTTGAATAATTATTCAAGCAATGAGCTATGATCCTGATACCGTCACCAAGAGTTTATCAGCTTATTAACACCATGACAGTGGATCTCCAAGTTATGTGGTTGAGGAGGAAATTTAGGACCAGTTTCTGTGCTGTGCTAAAAAGCTAGGAGTGTGTGAGGCCCCAACTCATTCTCACTTCCACACACAATCTTTGTTCTCCAAGAGCCATGAGGCTGGCCCATGGAGGTGGGTAGCAAAGCCTGTGAGCGGATGATGCTCCATGACCTGATGCTCTTATACACAGAGGGGACCGTACCGGTCTACAACTCGATTACTTCAAACTCCAGCCAAAGTACTAATCTGCCATAACCAACTATCATTGGTGTAAAGACCTCTGCAAACAACCTGAAGCACTGATGAGTCCTTTTCCTCAGGCAAAAGGTGCAGCCTCCACACACAAGGATGTGACACTTTCCTAGAGGACAATGGACGTTCCTGCCAATGAGTGACATTAATACCATGTTGGTTCCCGCACTGAGCCTCTCATCATCCACTGCCTTCAACCCTGTCATTGGCTCACAGGAGACCCTACCACCTAGCACCCTGGTTTGGGTGTGCACTAAATGTTCTGTGTCCATACAGATTCACTCACTGTTTGTCATCCATGGAAGAAGTATGTGAGTTCATAACTTGCTATTTGAAAAATGTTTACACGCTAGTGGTAAGTCTTGTTCACCACACAACATATCTTATCACTATCAGCATGTCTTGTTATTTTGAACAGCTTTGCAGCAGCTTTGGTTAATATCCTCACTAATTTCCTTTTACATCAGAATTACTACCATACCTCAAGGCAGTTCCACTAACACACAGATAGTCCATGAATATCTGGGCAAACAATGGGTCCCCAGGAGTGAATTCCAATCAGAGTCCTTTGGATTTTGTCCTAGGACCCAGTCCAACCATACTGGTGCTGGAGAATTCCCACATAAGAGAACTTCAAATTTCTCTAGCTACCAAATGTGCTGTCCTGCTGATAGCTTCATTCTGTCCTTTCCTGCTTCTTCAAAAATCTCATTTACACCAAGTGTGATGGTGCACACCTGTAAGACCAGCACCTGGGAGGCTGAGACAGGACGATTGCCATGAGCTCAAGGCCAGCCTACACTATATAGTGAGACCCTACCTCAAAATAAATAAATATCTCACTTCCTATTTATCTCCAAGTAAGTGGGAGAAGAAGACAGGGTATAACAGTCAAAAGTCCGCAAAGTAGCACCCAACCAACTGGAAAGGAAGAAGCTAAACTCAATTATGTTTACTCTCTCACATCTACATCGTATTAATTCTGTGACCTTACATATGTAATTTAGTCTCATAAAAACTACTGATATTTACAATTGACATAACAATAAATAAAACATAGCATGTGAATGTTATGGCAGTTAAAGAAATATTTACAGTACAGCCCTGGGTATATCATAAGCACATAGCAAGGTTTTACTTAATATTGTCATTGAAAGAAATATTAAAAAAACACAGTGTCCTATCATCTCAATGCTTCAGAAAAAATCTTGATCAACCAGCAAGTAAACCACAGGAAATACTGGTTCAGCTCCATTTCTGTTGGGAGAAATGGAGGGAGTTTTGTACAGCTGTCTTAATTACCCACATGTAAGCTATAACCACATCACAGACCCCAGAAACCCTTTGAAAAAACTCCCAAACCCGTGTGAGTTAGTAAGGAATTGCTAGCACACATACTGGTTCACCATTTAATAACTTGCTCAATTTAGTGTGTCTCCCATTTCTCTGCTGTTTTCATTTCAAACACTTTCCTTGAATAAGTAATGAATTTCCACCTTCAAACACAGGCCAATCCCCAGAAGCTCACCTTGGATCAGAACCTACCCACTGCAATGTATTAATTATTGGAACTGTCCTACTAATCTGTTTTGAAGCTGTCTCATTGCTATTTGTTTCTCAATAAAACTAATTTTAAAAAAGGTCAAACCCATTAGTTACAAAACAGCCTACCCACTGCTGAAAAATCTTAATTGTTAATATTTAGTCAGCATTTTCCACAAATGAAATGGTCTAAACATATACTAAGTTTCCTTTTGTGTGTATCATAAAGCTATCTTCCTATCCATGCTATTGACTTCCTTATTTATAACTCTCCAAACTGAAATAGGTTCTGGTCCTTTCAATCCCATCTCTTTTTTATTTCACAAATCTATCTACCTTTTCTCATTTCTACTATTGCGTACCTACTTCAGAATATTGTTTTATTGCTTAAAATTGGGATTATTTTTAAAGCTCCATTTTCTTTTCTTTTTTTCCTTTTCTTTTTTTCTTTTTTTTTTTTTCGGAACTGGGGATTGAATTCAGGCCCTTGTGCTTGCCAAGGAAGCACTTATTCCACTGAGCCCCACAAAGCTCCATTTTCCACAATTTTCCACTTTCTAAAATCCCTCCTTCATTGGTAAGACTAGTACTTTAATTCAAATATGATTAAAACTCTTCAGTAACTTCACAAAACTCTTACACTCAGGTACAAAAAAAAAATCTTACAAGGTCCTTCCCTAATTTAATACAACCAAACTCCCAAATTTCTTCTTTCACCATTCTTTCCTGTTCTTATCTGATGTGACATTGATAGACTTCTGTCATTTCTTTGGATTAGAACTCATGAGGGGGAAAGAGAGGAGGAGAAAAAAGGAATTCACCACACCCATCTCAGGCAAAGAAAAGCCACTAAGCCTGTTCTGAAGATGAGTAATCAGTTGCTCCTGGCCCAGAGGCATGCAGTGCCAGTGTCCTTAGGTGTTTTCTAAAGTTTCTCCACAAAGACAACTGTGGAGAGTCTGAGAGATTTTATTCTGGTTAAAGAAAGTTGCTAATCAAATAAAATAGGTTAAAGAGAGGCAGAAAAATCAAATACTGAAATAACCTGAAGAATGAAAGAAGAAGACAAGAGAGCCACATGTGACACCAGGGGTTTGGCAAAAAAGTTTATTCAAAAAATATTGTGTCAGATTCCAATAAACTTAAGACTGTCATCGAGTTGGGGATATGAAATGCTTGTGCAACAAGTATTTATATACTATAGCTGTGTGCAGCCATCTATCTAGTAAGCATAGAGCTAAATTGGAATAAGTTTGCATGGAGGAGCTTCTGGACGTTGTGCACCATCCAGTATCTCATTAGAAAGTATAAATTTGAAACACTTCAGCAGGTAAGTAAGACCCAAAGCCATTAGGTCAAGAACACAGTGGGAGCAATAACAGAATACACTGAGAAATACATGATTTAATGGAGTAGACAAGGAAGGAATTGCTGTCACATAAAACTGGGTGGAAAAGAAGATTAGAAGAAAGTGTGTTAGTACAGATATCAGGAAAAAGAGGTCCTTTGAGAGAAAAGTTGGCAATAGTTATAAATGATGAAAATAAGAAATATAAAATGAGAATGATAATGAAAATGTATATAAAGAAGAAAATGTCATTGACAATATTAATCACAGAAAGCTCAGAGCAAATAATGAAGACTAGAGCATACACTATAAGCGTAACCTAATTGAAGCTAGGTATGGAAAGAAGGCTGATTGGACAAAAATGCAGATAGGAACATCTGGGTGTGACTGTAGGCTTAAATCAGAAAGCCAATAAAATGATATTTTGAAGACTTTATAAGACAGAAGTGACTTCTACAGAAAGATCCCGAGAAGCTAAAATTACCTGAAAATCCAGCAGAGATCTACAGAGGACTTGGGATCATAAAAAGAACAGGAGACAAGAGTATAAACATGAATAAATAAAGAGGAATTTTACTTTATGGTAGGTTTGTTGGTCTGTTGGTTTTGGAACTGACATAGCTAGGTTGCCATTTGTCTTTTGTCCTTAGCTTTAAAAATAAATTTGTGAATCAACACTAATCTTAAATTAGGATTCTGTTAAAGGAGAGAGACAAATCAGGAGATGTGAGATAGAGAAATGTATCTTGCCCGAAACACATATGGGGAAAAACTGACTACTTGATGAAAATACTTCATTAAATTCACTCTCAACATAGTCATGGACCCATTTGAAACTAAAATTCCATAGCATTGCAAAAGATATAGTTCCCTTATTTGAGTAATGTTAAGGATATAAACTAGTGACAAATTAATTTCTTGTTATTGTCAATGGTGAAGAAAAAATAAAAACAACCCAAACCTTACAATGTAAAATAATACTGGTTAAATTTTTGATCTCATCTTTCTCATCTTGCAAGATGGCGGGTGAAAAAATTGAGAAGCCAGATACTAAAAAGAAGAAACCTGAAGCCAAGAAGGCTTCTGCTACTGGTATTGGTAAAAAGGATAGGGGGAAGGCAAAAAAAGTCCAAGAAGGGGCAGACCCACTGCAGCTGAAATCCTGTCCTGGTTAGAGGAATTTGTAAATATACCCGATCTGCTGTGTATTGCAGAAAGGCTTTGTACAGGAGAAAGTACACAGCTGCTAAATCAAAGGTTGAGAAGAAAAAAGAGAAAGTTCTTGCTACGATCACAAAACCAGTTAGTGGGGACAAGAATGGAGGTACCCAAATGGTTAAACTTTGAAAAATGCCTAGATCCCACCCTACTGAAGATGTGCCCCAAAAGCTCTTGAGCCACGGGAAAAAAAACCCTTCAGTCAGCATGTGAGAAAACTTAGAGCTGGCATCACTCCCGGCACCGTCTTGACCATCCTCACCAGGTATCACAGAGGCAAGAGAGTGGTCTTCCTGAAGCAGTTGGCCAGTGGCTTGCTACTTGTGACTGGGCCTCTTAGCCTTAATCGTGGTCCTCTATGAAAAGCACACCAGAAATTTGTCATTGCCAGCTTTATAAAAATTGCTGTCAGCAAAGTGAAAATCCCCAAACACCTAACTGACGCCTACTTCAAGAAGAAGAAGCTGCAGAAACCCGGACACCAGGAGGGCAAGATCTTCGACTTTGAGAGAGAGAGATACCAGATTTCAGAGCAGTACAATGTGGATCAGAAAGTGGTGGACTCACAGATTTTAGTAAAAATCAAAGCTGTCCTCAGCTCTGAGGCTATCTGTGATTCGTTTTTGCTCTAACAAGTGGAATTTAATCCTTATAAATTAGTGTTCTAAATTTCTTACTAAAAACCTAATTAAATAACTGATACATTTAAAAAAATTCTGATGTCAATTTTAGTTTAAGAATTTAAAAACCTTATATAATTTCATATTGAATAAGTTAAAAATGTTCAAGTTATTCAAGAAGTCCTTAATTTAGGATGTTCGTAAGGTGCCTTTTACCCTGAGATAAAGATATACATCCCGAGATAAGTTGGCTAGACAATTTTACAGGAAGGATGAAGCAAGACTCAAACAGATATTTCAGCTTTCAATGGATTTCAGGTGGTGTTTGTTACTACAGAGACAAAAAAAAAAAAAGGCAGAAACTAGCATATGAACTACTAAGGATAATCACCTCACAGCTACAGATGTTCTATGCCAACTGTATTTTTAAATCAATAATTATAATTTCTGATTGATACTTGTAATTAAAACAATATTGAAAACAGAATTTTTTAGTTTGAAAGGATCAAATATGGAAGATCATAAAGTATGATATAGATAAACTATAGAGATACTAATTAAAACTACAAACAGTTGTAAGTTATAATTTATACATAAAGCTGTCTTACAAAATGACCCATATTAGTTATGGTATGTTTAGAAAGGCCCAAACTATAAATCTGACCACATAGAGCTATCTCATATTGGCAGGCCAAATAGCTCAGTGGATTAAAGTGCCTGCAAGCAGACTCAGGGGCCAGCGGGATCAGTCATCAGGTCTGCTGGGCCAGCCCCACCCCCAGGGCATGCTGAGATGGCAATTGAGACTGAGCATGGTGGCACATGCCTGTAATCCCAGCTCTTG
>NW_004524762.1:2366107-2367200 GCF_000260255.1 Octodon degus | reverse complement strand
AGAGAGAGAGAGAGAGAGAGAGAGAGAGAGAGAGAGAAAGAGAAAGATTTCATATTGTTAGAGACAGCTAAGCCAGGTAGAAATATTATAGGTTGTCAGACAGTGCAGGGCCTTCAAGAGTCAGGACAAAGAGGGAAACTCACACTATGGTTGGAGTTCTGTCTGTTGGAGGCCAGACCTCGAGATAAAAGTGCTAACACCTGGCCTGATGAAGAGATAGGCGTCAGTCACCTGAGTGGGTGACCAAGACCCTCCGACTCATCACTTCCTAGGAAGCTCTTTGTTCTTTCCATGTACACTTGTTACATGACTCATCCCCCAACTGGATCATTATTTACCTAAGCAGCTATACTTGTAGCCTTTTGTTTGTTTAAAACTCTGACCCACTTTGTACCTCCATGGTTTGTGCTCTATAAAACTTCACCTAAAAAGTGTAGCCATTTGCAACTCACTTTCAAGTGCCCTCCTGCCTCTCCATACCTTTCTTCCTCATTAACATTCCTGTTGCCAGCCTATGTTGTTCCCAGAACTCATTCTTCAGTTTCAGAGAACATGAAAACATGACATCAGAGTATCAAATGCCTAGCTGGCTGAGAGTTACAGTACTTCCCTTATAGAGGTCCTGACCACAGTCCTATATCAACATCATTTCAGCATGTGAAACTTGCCTACACTATATCAAAATACATACTTTTTTAAAGGCTAGTAGTATAATATTTAATAATTAATCAAAATTACAAAAAATTCCTTTATTTTCTGAAGTTGAGAATGTATCTATGAGCCTAAGTAAATAAAAGAAATACACAGATTGCCTTAAAATGAAATATGATTATAACATTGGACTGAAAGATGATGATTTAATTTAAGAATTATTTGTTGTTTTCAGCTAAAGATAAAAGAAAATGTCTTTGACTGTAGTGATCATATGGATCACTGTGATTATAAAACAACACTAGTGACTTTAGTGTACACTGTGTAGTGCTGTCAGACAATCTTGGAATCATAGGCAGCGGTATGCATTTCCTTTCAATAACAGGATAGAACTGATGAATTGGAAGGAGTCCCAAAGGGGACTTGTAGGACTGTCTATGTA
>NW_004524762.1:2362528-2365572 GCF_000260255.1 Octodon degus | reverse complement strand
AAAATATGGGAAAGATATCAGAAATAGTCCAAAAAACTGACAAAAGTGCCTGCCAATTTTTTGAGAGACCCTCTGAGGCATTCTGATAATGCACTCCATTTAATCCTGAGGCTGCAGAGAGTCAGCACTTGGTCAATGCAGCCTGTTTGTGGGACAGGCTCTGGGAGACATCAGGCAAAAAATCCAGAAACTAGAGGGTTTTGCTAGCATAAATGCGACAGCTTTTACAGGCGACCACTAGGGTACATTAATGAGAACCAGGAGGTGAAACAGGAAGCCAATGGGAGGCACACAAAGAGCGGATCTTTGGGCAGTGGGACCCACAGCAAGGAAAGCAGGAGCTGTGGGAGGGTGGGGACACAGATGTGGCTGACGGTGTGGCTAAACCTGGAGGCACCCAGAATCTGTCAAGACTACAGAGGGGTTGATGTGCACAATGCAAAACCCAAGACACTAGAAAAATGGATGCCCAGAAAATGTTGGAGAAGATGACGAAAATTAGAGAACCAGGACATTGCCTGCTAAAAGCTACCATCCCTAAAGCAGTTAAATGACAACTGAATCTGACAGGCAGGAAGTGAAGGCTGTGAGGACTAGCAAGACTGGGCTCCATCTCCTTAGACCCAGGAACCCATGGGCGCAACAAAAGCAGGGGGCCAAATGAGGGATTTTATGCTCCCCTTGAGTTAAATCAAGTCCCACTTAATGCTCCTCCTCCGGTTCAGGTGCACCCCCACCAAACCAACTGGATGTGTCACTTATGAGATCTCCAGCCTGCCACTCCCAAGTATAGGCCAAATTAAAGTAGATCTCTAAAAACTAGGGAAATTCAGCCAGGAGGACAGATGCAAGCTTGGGAACAGCCAAGCAAGGTATCTATGTTTGGGTACAAGAGAAAATGTTCATAAGCTTGATAGACAGACCCAATACACCCCTTCAGCCCCTTGGGTCAAAGAAATGAAATCCAACAACCCTGGGACTCATATGAGATGGGTCCTAAAATGTAATCTAGTCTGTAGCACTGCTATTAAAGTTGCAGGGACTGTGCCTTAGACACCCCACAGTCAGCTAAAACTGGCAGCCCAAGAGAAGCGGTCATCCAACAGGACCCAGATCATCCACACAAGCTGATCCAACTGCAAAACTTAGCTGCCCTGGAAATGGTAGCCAGAGGCCAACTAGCTTACCCAAGGCAGAAGCCTGAGGAAACAGCAGTTCTCCTCTCGTCAATCCAAAAGCTGGCCAGTCCACATAAGACTGAAACTTGTGGGTCAACATAGAGCTACAGTGACACTCTAAATTTCTTTTCCTATTTGTTATAATTCTCCTTTTGGGCCTTCTAGGACACAAATTTCTAAAGGGATGTTCCCACTGCATCTACCCCACACAGTCGGGAATCATGATAAGACTCCTGCTGTATCATACCAATTATAGATGTAACGAACACATCAAGAGACTTACAATCAAATCACCTGCTAGATTTAGGGCCCAGGAAATAACTAGGCTTACATCTATTGTGGCCCCAAGTTTCCACTTCATGAAATCTAGTTCAAGGTCCATGCTGGGGAGGAGAAAAAGGACGATGATGGCCTCATCAACAAAACCAAGCTCCCTCCAAATATAAAGGGGATGCTTCTTTTCACTGTGAGGCTGCCTGCTACAGCAAACAGAGAGGTAAGGAAAAGCTCAATCTAGCTAATTGTTGCGTATATATCGATGACAATAAAAAAGAAATCATCAAGATCATTACTGCCAAAACTTAGCCCATACCTGAATCCAAAAATGGAAAGGATAATCTCAAGATTCTCCCTCTGGAGGCTAGTTTTCATCTCTTAGAGGATTCAAAACCTTAATAAAAATGATTCTGGCTATCTTTAAAATCTGGCTCATTCTTCCTTGCCTCTTACCCCTGCTTCTCAGAAGCATTCAGTCTGCCAGAGGGAACCTAGTAGACGGACACACCACCACATGACCAACAGCTCTAGCCAAGTACTAAGCTCTGGCCAGTAGGATGGAGGGCAGTGGTGATGGTGGTGGTGATGGCGATGCTCTGTATTAAAAACTCATTATAGAAAGCATAAAAGGGAGCAACGAACCAAAACTTATAAAGGAAACCAAGCTTCCTCAACTTTAAACATTTCTTCCTTAAACTACTCCCTCTCTATGGCTGTTGTATGCTAAATATTATTCTGTTTTTAAAAAGAAGGCAGCTTTGCCTCAGTGACAATATGAATGGTGCAGAAGGACATTAGGCCAAGTGGGACATCCCAGGCACCAAGGGCCAGGTGCTGCATGATCTCACTTACACCTAGAACCTCAAAAGTTCAAATTAACAGAAGCAAAGAGAAGAACGGGAGTTGCTGATTAAATGGTACAAAATTTCAGTGTGCTGTGTAAATAAAGCCTGATGATTTAATGTACCAAATAGGGGCTTTAGTTAATATTACTGTAGTATATTTCAGCTTTTTATTTTTTATTTTTATATTTATTTATTTATTTTGGCAGAACCAGGGATAGAACTCAGGCCCTTGCTCTTGCCAGAGAAGCATTTATTCTAGTGAGCCATCTCCCTGGTCCATTACTTACAACTTTCTAAGATTATCTTAAATGTTCTTAGTACATGGAACACAATGGTAAACCTGTGAGTGATAGATGCACTACCTTTTGGTAATCATTTCAGAATGTATATGTATATCAACATTATTTTCTTCTGCCAATTATACCTCAAAAAAGCTGAAAAGTAGAGAAGTTGGAATGCTTTCCAACCTATTTATTGAGTTTAGTATAACACTAATCTAAACTGTGACAAAGATTTTTAAGAAATAGGGGCTGGGGAGATAGCTCAGTGATCTAATTGCCTGCCTGGTAAGTTCAAGGATATGGGTTTAATCCCCAGCACTGCATGCTATACTGGTCCTGGGTGCCGAGTCAGCCACCAAAACCAGGCATGGTGGTGTGACCCTGTAATCCCAGTGCTGGGGAGGCTAAGACAGGAGGATCACTTCAAGTCCAAGCTGTATAGCAAGACCCTGTATCAAGAGATA
>NW_004524762.1:2354884-2362140 GCF_000260255.1 Octodon degus | reverse complement strand
GATGTGTAGCCCAATAGAACAACAGCAGGACCTGAAAACAGATAGCGGTGTTAATGTCAATTAAATCGTGACTCAGCACCTTGGTAATTCATTGAGGAAGAATTTTTTTTTCAAGAAATGGTGCCAGAATAGCTGAATATTTGATTCAAAAGAAAATAGTCTGACCTTCTGCCTCCCACATAGAGGCAGATGCGGTGTACCTGTTGAGTGACAGCTGCTGCTAGCGCACCCCCAGAACTGTCTCCTGAGATGCAGACTCGACTGGGATCTACTCCATATTTTGAAAGAATTTTATCTTGAAGAAAAAACTTGACTGCAGTGATGCCGTCTTCAAATTGGGCCGGAAAGTGATGCTGAGGAGCCAACCTATAACTTTAAAATAGAGCAATAGAGCACTTAGGTTTGTGACTTGTGACTCTTAAATATCAAACAGATCAGTTTAACACCAGACCCTCAATCTTCACAAAAGCCAAATTGGAGTTTTCTACTAATTCTTGATTAAAAGAAATTTAGTATGAGACCATAATGGTAAGTGAAATAAGTCTGGCACATAAACTCAAATATCACATAGTTTCTCTTGTATGAGAAACCAAAACATAAACAGAGAGCAAAACAAAAGACAGGTGATGGGAAATCAATCTTTTGCAGAAGAGAAGGGGATCAAGAGATGCAGGGAAGGAGCAAGAGGAAGAGGAGGTAAAAAAGAGTTAAGATCGAGTATGTATGGATGGCATGGCCCCAGGAGAAGTGCAGTCCCTAAGCAGTGTAGACAAGTGCTAATAAAAATTTTGAAAAGAAAAGGTATTTCTGTCTTGCATGCAAAGTCCGTAGTTGGCTTTCTGTGGGAGAAATTAGAGAAGGTATTGTGAACTCCCTTGCGGCTACAAACAAAATCGTTAACTCAAGTGCATTTTGATTAGAGGTACTCTGTAGATTGCAACTGCTGATCCAAACACTTTTAAAACTCTTTTTGAAAAGAATCATGATTTTTCTTTTTTTTTTCTTCCAGTACTAGGGATTGAACTCATGACCTTGTGCTTGCCAGGTAGGTGGTTATGCCACTGAGCTAGCTATATTCCAGGATCCATTTCTTTTTCAAACACAATATATCCAAGATTATATTCTAGGCAAGCAACCCGTATTTTTGAAGTTCATTTTGATCAAATTTCTTCTAGCAGGCAATGTATATACTTTATCATAAATAATGTCCATAATTTAGGCCCTGATGGGGCCAGGGGTTCCATCCCCTGGCCTGCCTGCCAGCCCTGCCCCCAGGGCGTGCTGAGACAGTGACTGAGACTGGGTATGATGGCGCTCATCTGTAATCCCAGCACTTGGGAGGCTGTAAACAGGAGGATCACTAAAAGTCTGATCTATGCAGTGAGATCCTGTAGACCCTATACACACTGTCCTAAATACAAAAAAAAAAAAAACCAGAAAAAAAAGTCCACAGCTTGATTCTAGGATAAAATTTTAAAATATCAATATGCTAGAGAGTGTGATTGTTTCTGATAAATTCATTTGTAAGACAAATTATCACCCATTGTTTCAGCAGGTACAAGTGGATCTTCCAAACACCTACGTGGACAACAAAACCAAGAGCATGCCTTTAGGTATTAGCACAAAGGTGTAAAACATGCACAAATGCTATCGCTTTATAAAACAGGTTTAACATGATAGGATTTAGGTCACTTCAAAAGTTGTAGAAATATCCATGACAAGATCTTCTGCCTAATAAAATAAGCACAATGGTTACAGTAGCAATCACTTTCTTCAGATATTTGAGTCTTTAAATTTTTCTATGAATGTTTAACTTCCTAGCTAAAACAAAGCAAAACCCAGAGACTAAGTCATACTAAGTCCTATAAGAATTGCCAGAGTAGAACTTTTTTATTTCTTATTATGAAACAGGGAAAAAGCATAAAAAAGAAATTTTTTGCAGAGGATGACGGGTTTCAGGACCACTTTTGGAGGTCAGAAATTCAGATTATTCCTGCATACATAGGAAAATACTGAACTGTCCTACTATTTCTTGGTATGTCCCAGCAAAATGAAACTACAAGATCCCTTTTCTGAGAATGGATTAAAGTTTTAAGCTGTCTCAATCTTTACCACTTACATCAGTACAAACTAGAGTTGTCCTGAAAGTAGACATTTTTCTACCAGTTCAAATACAATCTAATACCCAACTGTGCAATGGTTACTTTACTCCAGCTCTAGCTTGTAAGGCTCAGCTAGGGCTTTGTAGCGCCAGAATTTAATGTGCCTAGAAGAATTGTGTTTCCCCAAATGCTCACCCTAGTTTGTAACTCAGAAATGTTTATAATCTCAGCAAAATAGTGGGATACTGAACTCTTGTAAAGAACAGTCTATGGCACAACAGTAACAAGCAAACTATATTAATTTTTCAAAATTATATTTATGATATAGATGACTTAAGTTGTAAATCAAACCTCTATGCGTCGGAGGAAAAATTGCTATAGCCAAAGAAAATCATCCTCTTACTCTACTCCTACAACGACAGCATCAAGTTTGTTTGCAGTCCATCGGTTCAGGAAGTCAAACGCCGTCTGCTCTGAAATGAAGAAAGGTCAAAGTACTCCCTATAGTTAAAAAGCAACAGAAACAGTTACAGCTACAAACACAGAAAGAAGCGTAGTTTGGGCGTGACTTAGCAACCTTTATTCCTGCCCATTTCTGCGTAAAGATCTGACCAACAATGTGCTCTGCTCAATTCAATCTTTTCAATCTCTGTCTAGAGATGAAGAAATTGACTGGCCAGATAGCTCAGTGGATCAAAGCACCTGCTTAGGCCGACGCAGGGAACGTGGTTCGACCCCCCCGGCATGTCCTGCAGGGGTGTGCAGGGGCGCACTGAGATGCGATTGAGACTGGGTATGGTGGCACACACCTGTAATCCCAGCTCTCTGCGAGGCTGAAAAACAGGAGGATCACTACGAGTCTGATCTGTGTAGTGAGACCTTGTAGACCCTGTACTAAATACAAAAGAAAAAAAGAAGTCTCATAAAGATGAAGAAATGATTTTACCAATTGATAACATGGAAGGGCAAAAAAAACACATCCCAACCCAGGCTAATTTTTCTCCTGCAACTGCTCTTTGCACACATGGCCCTTCTTAGGTCCCTTACAGCCTGGTGCATTTTACTCTGTTCAGCTCCATGTTCCACACGCTCTATCAACACAGCAAGGCCTGCTGGGTCTCTAGTTCAAGAGTGAGGCATTAACAACACCTTCACCACAAATAGTACTGATTTCACTTTCATTTGCCAAAATCCCATTGATGACTATTCAAGAGAAAAGCAAGAGTTATGTACCATTTTTTTTCTAAAATAATAGTACTCAATAACATGTTTCTTCAAAACTTTTGTTTTTCTCTCAATGTACATCACTTGGAGAAGATCCATTAATGTCAGCGTCAAACAGAGATTAGATTCTCAGGCACTGCTGGCAGGTTGGTGTGCAGACCCGGATGTGCACAACTCCGGGCACGTTGTGACACAGTCCCTGATTCAACCCTGGTACCTGCCCTCCTCCAAGCACACACCTTTCTCCAAACACCCACAGGCTCTATTTTCCAGGGCCCTGGACACTGCCACTTGGCAAATTCTGTGACGTTTTTGTTTTTTATTTTTGCAGTACTAGGGATTGAACTCAGGACCTTGCACTTGCTAGGCAGACTCTTATTCTACTGAGCTAGCTCCTCGACTTACAGTTTAATTTCCTAAAAGACCCTAGAAACTCAGAGAATTTCAGTGTTGTGATGAAACTTAAAATTTCAGGCTTTTCTAAGGCTGGTCTTAAATACTAATAAAATTGTACATTAACATGGTTTAAACACTGGGAGAATGAAAATCCAGAAAACAGAATAGCAAATCATCAAATCTTGAGTACAGAAACATTTTCCTTAAAGATTTAGTTGAAGGGGCCGGGGAGATAGCTCAGTAGAATAAGCACTTGCCTGGCAAGCACAAGAGCCTGAGTTCAATCTCCAGTTCAGAAAGAAAAAAAGAGAAAGAAAGAAAGAAAGAAAGAAAGAAAGAAAGAAAGAAAGAAAGAAAGAAAGAAAGAAAGAAAGAGAGAAAGAGAGAAAGAGAGAAAGAGAGAGAGAAAGATTTAGTTGAGAATTTGCAAGAAAAGGAAATGCATAAATGAAAACCAAAATGCACAAGACATAAGAACCTCCTATTCCCTACATTTAAAACCCCTCACTAATATATTTCAATTCTGTGACTTTATTCATCTCTCAACATTTTTTATTTATCTTTCAACTGAAGAAAAGTAAAATTTTGTGTTCCTCATTCTTATTTTAAACTGTCTCAACTACATTATATTTATTGATATAATCTATATGGTTATAATTTTCTCTATACACTATAACCCAACAGAAACATTCAGTTTTCTCTATTCACTTCCCATTTATAGAATTTATATTGTATTTTGTAGAACCCAAGCAAGAACGAGATTTTAGGATAAATACTTAAAAGCAAGAACCAAAAAATTGTGTAAGCAGTCTAGGACAACATTTTTCTATGATTTCTTGTCTATCAAAGCAAATTTGTCATTTAGGTGAGAGTTGAGACACAGTCTTGCTATGTAGGTCAGGCTGGCTTTGACTCACTGTGTAGCCCAGGCGGGCCTGCAGTTCGTGGGGATCTTCCTGGCTGTCTTCCAAGTGATAAAATCAGAGGTGTGAGCTACCACACCCAGCATCTGTCATATTTCAGAAAAGAAAAACAAGAGAGTGTGTAGAAAAAAAAAAAGAAAGAAAATTCAAATTTGCAATCAGAAAATAGAACCAGAAAAGAACACAGACAGACAGATGTACACATGCGCGCGCACGCACACACACACACACACAAACACACACACACATACACATACACCAAAAAGATAATAAATACTATTTCATCCAATAAAGTGAGTAGTTTGCTTGGGGTAATATGGAAAGTCATACTAAGAAAGCATGCTCTGAGAGAAAAATGAGAATGCGTGACGTGTTCAAAGAACAGAAAGCTACACAGTGTAACTGAACCAGCTGGGAGCCGGCATTGACAAAGGACAGGAAAGTTAAATGGAGTTGGAAAAGGTGAAAATTTCAACATTTTTCATTAAGTGATGAGAGTCATTGAAGAAATTAGAACAAAGAAACATATAGCAGAACTTCATGTTAGAAAGCGCCATCATTAACTACAGGTGAGACGATGTTGAACAGGGAAGAAGGAAAGTAGGGATATTCAGCAGGCGAGCCTCCGAAACATTGTGCAGTACCAGATTATGTAAATGAGTCAAGACAGTAAGATGTAGGATGAGGGAAATATGGCTGATGACGTAAGAGAATGCAAGAGCTTGAGATACTGAGGCAGAGGTGTGTTTTGTTTCTCAGGCTGTTTAGACACCACGAATAGAATTGTGTCTGATGATATTAGCTACAACAGTCTGGTCTATCCAGAGGTACATACAGAGTTGATCATTGCAAACCTGGACGCTACAGAAATGTATAGCAGGAGCCTATAAATTAATGAAAAAGAAAAAAGGATCAGAGAACTAAATATGTAGAGACAAAAATAGAAAGCTTAGAGGGATTTTTTTTTCCCCCAGAATCAGGGAATGAACTCAGGCCCTTGTGCTTGCCAGGCAAGCGCTTATTCTACTGAGCATCTTGCCGGCCCCATATTAGGGAATTATGATGGATGAGAATGCTTAGGAAATTTGTGAATGAGGAAAAAGTGTTATTCTCTTTCTTGGTTGGTTAGTTGGATTTCAAATGGGGGAGAGCGACTGGCAAAAAACAAATGGCAGAAGGAAATCTAAAAAGTAGTTTGTTGTAGAAAACAAAGACAGAAGCAGTGAGTTGAGGGAGAAAAGTGGCCATTTGTCATCCCATGGAATAGAAGGTAAAGCTGAGAAATGACTAAGGTGGAAATCCAAGAAAATAAGGAAGAACTGGAGCAGATGGACGCATAAGACTAAGGAAAGGAGGGGACCATAGTTTTCTCCCACCTCATATCCACCTTGTGATTTTCCATTGGATCAATGTTACCTAAGAAAACATCTTACAATCTTATTAATTGATTGTAGTTTTGTTCCACCTTAGAGCACCTTACCAGATTTTGCTCTATAAACTTCCTTGAGATCCTTTCATCTCTCTTGGACAATAGCTTTTTTTCTCCCAATAAATACAGCTTTCTAATGAATATTTCCTGTCCTTAACCTCCATTATTCCTAGAATTCATTCCTCAATTTTAGAGAACACAACTCAGTGTACTGAACATCTAGCAGCTAGCAGGTTGGGAGATAAAATATTTTCTTTATATTATTTGGAGGTCCTGTATCAACCCTATATTAATTGCACTTGGGAAACTGAGGCAGAGGACCACAGTGAGTTTGAGAACAGCCTGGGTTATGTACTGAGACACCATCTCAAAAACAAAACAAAACTAAACTAAATCAATATGAGGCTGTAAAATTCCCAAAGTTTTCCACTTCCTCTGAAATAGTAATAAGCTTGATATCTAGCAGACTGGGAATGGCTAGGTGGCTGGGTTGATGCAGATTAAGAGATAAAACTGATAAAATACGTGTTCCAAAATTTGTGAACCATACCAGAGATACTGATTGTCAAAAAGAATCTAGAACAGTTTAGTGCCCTTACTATTAAAATCAGCAACAGCTGTGGGCTGTAAGAGACTAACACTAGTAAATGCACTGTGTATCATTATTTTCAAAGTAGTCACTCAGAGTACAAGACAAACCAAAAAGGCTTTTACAAAGTAGAAAAAAATAATAACACAAAATTTTATTTTCAATGATCTAAGATAAACTAATAGTATAAATGAGAGAAAGTGGCATATATATTAAAGACATTTGTAACAGCAAAGCATGTAATTGGTAAGAATCATATGTGAACCTCTCATTATTTTGGGCTTGTCTCTTTTCTATTTTACTGTTTATTATGGTTTTTCTTCTATGAGAAGCACAAACGATGTATAAATATACAAATAAAGACCAACGAGCATAGTAGTAAGCCCTGTAGCTAACCAACAAACACTGTACCCCTGAAATTTGAGTGTCAAAAGGCAGTCTCTTATACAGTGCTAGGAGGCGTGAAAAGCCTTCCTTGTCAGTGAGAATTCACTTTTTCAGGTTTTATTAAAAAATCTTTGCACAAAAACAAATTATGTAGATTCCATAAAGTAGAGAATGAATGCCTGCTTCCTTGTATGTTATAAATTCAC
>NW_004524762.1:2352594-2354299 GCF_000260255.1 Octodon degus | reverse complement strand
ATAAGGACCGATCCCCACCCTGCAGTTCCCCAGGTCTCAGGATGGCTGCTGAAGACAAAGGTGCAGGGACACCTGCTGAGGTCCTCTCATTTTATCAAAAAACAAACAGTGCAGGACAAAGGAAATCTTTCTCCATCTGAGGAGGCTGTGTCCTCTTCAAATATTTCCTGCTGATAGTGTACAGGGTAAAGTATTTAATCTCTACTTAAGTCACCTAAATATTTTCCTTCTACCAAATCACCAGAAACTTGTAACTAACTATATTTTTCTATGTTAGTTGTCAGAAATCTATGGGCTCTTCAGAGCCCAAATTGTATCCTAATCACTTTAGCATTTTGCATATTAAATAAACTCTTTTGCATGTTATTAATTTCCCACGCGTTTTCTCACCTCTTAGTGCACATTGCTAGTATTTGGTTAAGCAGCTCGCTGTGTTCTATATGTTTTTATAAAGTTCTCAAACTATTTAGTGCCAAATGAGACAGAGATGGGCAGAATGAAAAAAGCACATAAATTATTGAACTTTCCTCTATTTTATTTTGTCATGTAATTTTTTACTTACACAAAATGGACTCACCATATATTAGGAGCACTTTATGATAGAATTCTTTAACATTTTCATAAAATAAACTTAATATTTTGTTCTGCATCCTTTGTGCTTCTCTCTTAGAATCATCACCAGAAACAAGTAAACACATGGATTTCATTGGAATTATACTAATTCGTGATTCTATGCTGCACTTTTCTTTCAGAATCAAGACAGCCACCTCCCCCTAAGCCTTCCTCCGCTTCGCGTTTTCCTACCAGTGCCTGCACACATGCTCCTGCAGCAGCCGAGCGCCTGTGCTTCCTTCAGATTTGCCATGTGAAAACATCTTCAGCACCTCGTCTTCTCCCTCCTACATATTCTTATCCCAAAAGGAAATGTTTTAGTAAATGACTTGTTCACGTCCTAGGTTTGATATGTGTTTATTCAATATGGAATCTCAAAATAAAATAGCAAAATATGTTTGAACCTGAATTCAAACATATTCATGCTGTTTGTCAAAAATGTCTTTTTCTCTATTAAATATCTAAACTCTGTAGCTATATTTATGAGTATCTTAATAATTATGCATATTTGTATGTGTTCATATAAAATAGATCATATATAAAAATATAGGCTTAGCAATTCTTCTTCCTTAGATGAGAAACTTACTGCAACTTCCAAAGCAAAAAGCGCCACCATGCATGTAGATTACAGCTCGTCTCAGGGCCTCTGACTTTCTTCTTGGCAAATACAAGCGGACTGGGATGTCAACAAAGTCCGTATCGATCACGGTGATGTGTTCGTCTGAAAGAGGCTGCGTATAATCCATCCTGAATATCATGGAAATAAATTCTTCATATCTCATAATGCCTGTATTTTCTAAACAAATCCCCTGTAAGAGCAAAACAAAATGTCACCAAATACATAGAAAGAAAGAGAAAGTACAAAATGGAAAGAAAATGAAGAATATGAACAAAAAGAAACAAACTTTTTAAGGCTGTGAAGATTTTTTTCAGTGACCTTGCCATATGTGATAGGTTCTTTTTTTTTTTTTTTATGGAAGCGGGGATTGAACTCAGGCCCTTGCGTTTGCCTGGCAAGTGCTTATACTACTGAGCCATCTCTAAGTGATCAGTTATTTAGATTAAAAGTCTAACAGAAAACATCTTTACTGGC
>NW_004524762.1:2341181-2351058 GCF_000260255.1 Octodon degus | reverse complement strand
TAGATATATGTATATGAGATATGTGATATATACACTTCCAGCTTAGAGATTTGCATAATATTGAATTGCTTTTCAATGGCCATTCTATGAGGAATTTTGATTTTTGCTTTCTCTTCATATGTTAAAATATTAAGTGTTCTTATTAAGTAAGTCACAAAATTCAATCCTGATAAGAGCAAAATTGTTTTTCTTGAAACAGCAAAAGATTTTTTTCAAACAAGTCACATCATTTAATTTGACTTTTGTGTGTATGTTGCTGGGAATTCAACCCAAGACTTTATAGATGCTAGCCAAGTACTCTACCACTGGGCTACCTCCCATTCTCAAATTTTGAAATTTGCTAGAATGAAAATTAAGGTGTACTTTCAATTTTAAAAATTAACTTATTCTTCCATTTATATACCAAGCAGTCAAAGAAAGATATCGTTATGGTGAAGCAGCTCCCAGAAGAGAATACAGGAAAAATTCAAGCTCTCAGTAGACACCAGCTAGAGGCAGATGGGGCTTCCCGGAGCCGCAGCAGGCTGTGCCGAGCGCCCCAGCAGCGGCTCTTCCTCTGTATTCCACTGTCCGGTTCTCTTTACTAATCATCTGCTGCTACTGTTGCCTTCTACGTTCAGCCACTAATTGTTTCTGTTTCTAAGGAGCATTTCTAGAAGCTCTCTCTCCTGTTTGCAGAAAGAGCGCATGTTTTTAAAATGAGCAAGTCCTGGGATCAAATTTTAGAGTTGTTAATTTCTACCTGCACATGCCTTTCTGTTCTATAAATTGACAAAAATTACTGGAAGATAGTGGAGAAGGACTACAGACATGTGTTCTAAAGACCTGTATATTTTTAAGAGCTCAAAAATTTGAGATTCTAACTACAAAGGTGCTTTTGTGTAAACTCAATCTATTCTGCATACTCCAGATCAGGTAATCTCTGAAATTCAGTCATTAGAATTAAAGATAGATAATTCCAGCAGTAGAAATACAAGATACTAAACAGGAACAAGCATGAATATTCTCTATCTCTATACCATAAGCGTGGGACTTGATTATATAGCTGAAAGTCAGATTGACAGATAAACCACAAAACATTTCCCTTCAAAAATACCACTCCATATACATATCACAGTATACACTATATCAAAGTATACAGAGACTTCATTTGTACACTATAAAGTTCTAGAAACTCTAGAAAAAGAAACTTGTTTCACTTTGTTTTAATTAATGTGACAAGTTTCACACACCAAATATTATTTTGGTCAATTTATCCTGAGAAACAAATTATGTTTCTCACAAGATAATATAACTTTCATGCCATCAATTTTAAAAGCTCACAGGCACTGAATTTCAACTGACGTGACATCACTATATCCAAGAAAGAAAGAAATATTCATCTTACCATAAGTGTGCAGGCTTTTGCGATTACATCCAATGCCATTACTTTCCAGCTTTCTTCAATGCTGTCAGGTATGGGGGTATAAATGCGAGATAAAAAGAATACACACAGCGCCCCCAAACAGAGAGTTTTGAAACCCATGATATCCTGTGTTCGATCTCTTCACAGTGCTGAGATTAAAATTTGTCCATAAATATTGAATCGTAAGCAATAACTTAAATGTAGCCTGGGTGATGCAGCCTCCACAGGTGATACAGCCATCTTACAGCACGAAACTAACTCTCAATTCACATATTACAACATCAGTTGTAACCTGTTTTGCCACTACACAGACGCTGAGGTGTGTGTCACAATTCCTCAGATTATGCTCTTTTTTTCTTGTAATTAAATGTTTCTAAGTACGGTGTCTATTCATCATGCAATGCCACCCATCAGCACCAAAAATAATTTTATTATTGAGTTTTAAGTCATAGCCCAGGTAAAACAGTCCAATAAGTAAGTCATGATGTAAAATTCTGTGATATATTGGTTACATTTTATAAGGTGTTTTAATGAAATAGATTAGTTGATATTTAATCGGAATGCAAACTAATGTCACCAGCACAGGTTTTATCTAAGCTAAAAATCTCTGTTTGTGGTACACAGAGTATAAAAGAAAAGACAAAAAGCTGTAGAGATCTCTCTGGATTCCACTGTTCATGAAGCTTGAACCTTTTAATGGACTAAAGCACTAGGATGCTCAGTACAAGTACTTTAGGAAGCTTTCTGTGTTCTAGAGGATTCTAGAGTGTAGTGGTTAATTTCATAGCTCAACTTCACTAAGCTGAAGGGATGCCTGGTAGCTTATAGGGCATTTTTGTGTGTGCTGTGACTGAGTTTCCAGAGAAAATTAGCATTTGAATTGGTAGACTGAAGTAAAGATGAATCACTGGTGTGGCTGGGCACCATTCACACACTGAAAGCCCGAGTAGAATTTTTCCAAATGGAGAGGAGGCCTGGTGAATTTAATCACTCTTCTTACACAGGACATTGTTACAACTCTAATCCACATTAATGTTACCCCAGCCTAGCATTTAGTGTTTTCCACATAAAGGAATTTAATAAATAGGAATGGGTGGCCCAATTAGTTGATTAATGCCTAATGATATGAGGAGAGGAGGTTTCAAGTGCTCAGCAGCAACAGAGGAAAGAAATTCAGATTAGCAGTGGTCAGAAATGGCCAAAAAGAATAAAGATCTAAATAACAGAATCTTTTACTTCACAGTACCACACAAATATGCATACTCAAGTGAGGCTGTGCACAAGAGTGACAATATTTGGCTTTTGGTTTGTGAAATTACAAAATAGCATGTGAACAGTTCAAGGGAAAGTGTGTTCACTTAGTTTCTCCACAAATTTTTATAGCACAGTGTAATATTCAGTACAAAACGGCTGTAGAGTCTTGGCTGTCTTGTTCTACACCTCAGTTGCATCACGAGGCTAGATCTGAGAGTCCCTGGAGCTGAAATAAAGACCCTGGCCTACCTCTGTGGTAGGTTCAATGACTCCTGTTGTGGAGAAAGCATTTTCAGGACAGGAAGGATTTAATAGAGATTTAGGACACACGCAAGAGTGAGGTGTGAGTGCTCACGGAGGTGGAGGCATTACAGCTGGGAACTGGTAGCTTTTGTCCTTCTCCTGAAAGGGTGGAAAAGCCCGGGTAACCCCTCCCCAGGGAGTTAGCCCATTCTCCTGGAATGGGCATTTTAAAAAATAGATAGGATTTTATTCTTAGGGTTCATTCAACCTACTCCTTTGTCTTGTGATCAGCTCTTGTTCCTTCCTTTTTTCAACGAAGCCAACGTATGAACATTTACCCTTCTGAAGGAAGTTTGGGTGTGATGGATCTAGTAGGTAAAGAGCTTACATTTACCTAAGTAATGCTGATATGCGTCACCTTGGGTAACTCAGACTGGTTCCTGGAGGCTGCAGCATCTTAAAATACAACTGTTTTCTTACGGTTTTTTGTCTCCTTTCTACCTATCTTTTATCTTCTTTTATCCTACCACAGTTTTATCCAGGTGCATTTCAAACTACTTTATGGCAAGTAATGCATTCTCTGTTTCTTCTAAGATAAAATCCAAATTTCTCAGCAGGATATTTTATATTTCTAATCATCTTCACAGTGTCCTCTTTCTTGTTCTATAATCCAGGCTGACTTCAGCTTCTGGAAATCACTCCAAAAATCGAACAGCAGAGACATGCCAAAATACATACATCAATAAATAAATAAATAAATAAATAAATGAGACATGCCTCCTTCAGCGACTGAGCTTCATTCATGCGACTACAACATGAGATGAAATGGTCCCTAAATGAGGAAGTGTGCACCGCACGTGACAATATCCAGAGCGAGGAAGTGGTCAGAGGAAACTCCAACTGGATGGCTTTGTTTTTATTTGCATAACTCTTACATACAGTACTATAATATGTAGCAGAACATAAAAATACAGTACTCTACAGTACAATCAGAAAAAATTACAGTAGTGTATAAGGAAGGTTTACTGTGCACAGACTTTGAGACTCTATAAATAAGATGTACAAAACTGTACAAAAATATGGATAGTAAATCTAAGTGGTGGATCACAAGTGTTAATAGCATGTCTCAGCTTGGCATGAGCAGTCACTAAACAGATCATTTAATGAGAAATATATTAGTAAAGCTTCTGGATCTTTTGTGACATCTTTCTTCCTAGAATGATTCCCCACAATTTCTCTTATTTTATCTCCTTCTCAAATACTTCTTTATGTTTTTAATTTTTAGCACATCCTCTTCTGTGTTGCTTTCTGTAATTACTAACAGTTAGAGTTGATTGTTTCTTTAGCCCTTCCTAAAGAGTATATATTTATGTAACTATTACACAGTCATAACTTCCAATCTGTTAGATGCCAAATGTGTCAAGTTTGCTTCTCTTGATTGTGGAGAATGGACTCATGAAAAGAGGAAGCTAACAGAAGCAAAGTTTATTGAGAGAAAGTGTTTGAGACAGGAGGGTCTCAGAAGTGGATTGCTGTTGACACTTTTTGTCCACAGGCGTCCAAGATAAAATCATCAAAGTAACAACTTGGGTAGCTATGGGTCAAACTACAATCAGCCTGTAGGATAGCAAGCTTAGGTGCTGTGGCGGATTGATAGTTCAGTCAGCTTATAACACCCAGCTGAACTGAACCAGTGTGGTGCTGGGTGAGGGAGGATTCTTGCTGACAGCATAAGAGGCAGAATCAGATGCTGTCAAAGGCTGTTGGGAGCTGGGTGAAGCTGCTGGGAGGTGTTGGAACTATTGGTTTTCCTGGAGCTGCTGTTGGTTCTCCTGGAAGAATTTGTCATGCTGGCCTTGCTGATGAACTTAGCTGTTCATGTCGTCAAAGGAGTTTGGGACTTTGGTGTCGCTGGGAATGGCTACAGTTCACTCTGGGGGAGCTCTGAATCTTACCTTGAGCCTTGCTTGCTGATTCCAGTGCAGATCCCTCAGTCTGCTGACACAGATCCTTCATCCCTTGCACTAACTTTCTGGCTTCCACTGATGACCTTTGGGCCTCCCCAGCACAGATCCATGGAGCAGGCCTGCATGGGACATTGTCATGGGCTCTAGGCCTCTAGTTGCACTTGGGGGGCACTGTTATGAGCTCCATGTCTTCGCCTGGACTCATGCAGGACATTACTATGAGATTCAGGCCCTCCAGTGAATTCTTTAATCTTTAGTGTGTGGACAGATTTCCTGTGCTCTTTCTGTGCATGACTCTTTGGGTGACTATTACAAAATGATCTTAATATTAAGTGTCCTGTATGGTATTGTTTCCCCTTGTAAGCCCCTAACTGCAATGGTCACTTAGCTAATGTTGATGCAGTAGGGAAGCAGGGCTGGTTGCAAGGATATATTGGCAAGCATCATTAACTTTGTCTGTTTCTTTTTTTAAAGGGAGGTAACCGGGATCAAACTTAGGAGCTTGTGCTTGCCAGGCAGGAGCTACATCTCTGACCCCAACATCATTAACTTTGCTGATATATAACTTTTAATGTGACAAAAGCCATTCTTGGAAAGGAATAGGAGCATGGATCAGTGTGTCTGGACCCCCACCTGAGTGTGATGTACTGCCTAGTCTCACCAGGTGAGGTGGTGCTGGTAACAGCACCATCTCAACCACTATTTATCCCTCGCAAGGCCTACAGGCCTCGGTGTAGCATCTCCACTTTTTTCCCATAATTTTATTGAGAAACAAAGAGCAATGAGATGGTTTCAAATCTGATCAGTAGGACAGTTTCAATAATTAATACCTTGCATATTGTTGTCTTAGTGGTTATTCATCGTACAAGATGCAGACATGATATCCTGTTTACAAACACTGTTAGAACAAAGCTTTCTATAGCATCTCCTCTTTGAAGCCTGGCTCTCTTTACATTTGTGTCTTGCCACAGTTCTGATACGTTTGTCTACCCTTTTGCACTGACTCTCTTGAGGGGCTGCTCTCTCTGAATGTCCACTAATTCCTGTCTGACTTTTCTGTCCATAATATTGCGCCTTCTGTCGACGTGTCCCTATCTGCTGATAGAGAATAATGGATGATGCTCTGTCTGGCCATTTTTGGCTAGAGGGATTCCTAGTCATGATTAGCAGCCAGAGATATTCCTCAGGGGGTAAATCCAGAGCCCTTTGGTAGCTGTCAGGCACTCACATCTTGGGTAGGCATTTAGATTTAAGTCTGGATGATATAATGCCAAATAAACATGGCCCAGATCATAAGATCAATAAGACTATTATTAATATTGTCAACAAATGTTTCTGCCAGGCGGAGCCAGTGATGGCCTCCAACAGAGAGGGTAAAAGGAAGCTCCAGGGAGCTTTGGGGTCTGATACAGCACTAACTTGCCATAGGTCTAACGTCTTGCCACTGAGATATGAGCAGAAAGATCAGGAATGTACACAAAAGATTCAGCTTTTCAATGTACAAGTTCTCCCTTACCTAGCTCTTGATTGATCTGTTTGTGCTCACCGAGAACAAAGGACACATGAAGGCGGGTAGGATTGAACTGTGCTGCTGTTGCATGTCTAAGTCTACCTGATCTTGGAAGATAGCATGCCTGTTTCACTTAACTTCTTTATTTGAAAGAGAGATCTAAGTAAGGATGTCCTTTAAGGCCCACTGAGTATTGGTAATCAAGGCCTCCTTGTGTTTCGTGCCATCTTTTAATCCCAGGGAAGAGACAAAGCAGCCAAATGATTGTCCCAGTGAAACATACCCTTAGGCATTGCTATTGGAGCTGGTGTAAATTTGTGGGCTGATCATTACTTTTGACCCTCTGCCTTGTAGCCATGAAAATCTCAGTGTGCATCTCTCTATCTACCCAGAGAGTAGCCAAAGCCACACTGTGGTTCTGCAGGATGCGTAAGTATCACTAGGGCTCCTCATCTAAGTCCCCTAAAGAACTCACTACAATTATCAGGATCATCTGAAAACTTACCCAGCTCTTGATTGATCTGTTCGTGCTCACCGAGAGCAAAGGACACATGAAGGCGGGTAGGATTGAACTGTCCACCCAGCTCCTACAACAGAGCTTGCCCCTGAGGAGCCTTAACAAAATCAGGTAAGAGAGAGGGACTTCGAGTTGGGTGGGGCAGTTATATCAGACAGAGTCTCAAGGACAAGTGTCCACACTTAATGACCAGAGAAGCCCATGTCCATATTTTATTTATTTATTTATTTATTTATTTATTTTGTGGTACCCGGGATTGAACTCAGGGCCTTGCACTTGCCAGGCAAGCGCTTATTCTACTGAGTTATCTCCCCAGCCCTCAAACCCACACTTCAATCATGGGTCTCTTGTGGCAAAAAGTTTGAACATAGGGTACTTTTAGCTGCTTTTCTCTCTCTCTTATAGAAAAATTATAATTACAAAATGGTCTCCAAGTCAATAGAGAAACTCTGGGGCTTACTTTTCTTCCAGGGGGTTCCTAGGCCCTGTGTGTATGTGTGTGTGCAAAAAAGACTCAGCAATGCTTCCTTAGAGTTTGAGACTGATGAGTCCCAGTGCTTGAGAAGATACTGCAAGGAAAGAAGAGAGTCACACTGAGTTTCCAATGCAGAGAGGTGCCCACTTCCAGTCCCTCTTCTGTCCTTGGTGCCCTTAGAGCATCCCCTGAGGTTCTCTTGTTAGAGCAACAGGTTGCTAACTGGAGTGCAACTCGAATATCCACCCTGGCCAGCAGCACATTCACCCATTTCTTTCGAATTGCTATTTCTTTGTTTTAACCTACATTCTTGTCAGACATGCCTATAATCCCAAAGTTCAGGAGGCTAAGGCAAGAGGATTGCCACAAATTCAATGCCAACCTGGACTACACAGTGAGACCCTGTTTCCAAAAACCTAACTAAACAAACTAATTAATAGTCCCAACTCCAAAGCACCTGTCCTTAAAAGCTACAACTGATTACCACTATAACAGCCCTATTTTAGAATGGAAGCATTACCAAACAGAATGTTATTCTAATAATTAAGGGCCTAAACAACTACTTCCTAATGTTTTCTAGAGAGAAAAAGAAGATCAGAAGGGCAATTGGAGAGACTCTTCCACGCTGTAGTGTTTAGGACTCATGAGAAAGCCGGTGTTGGAGATAGTTACCCCTAGTATGACCCAAGACAGGATCCCTCCACTGTGGGTCAGCATGAGTCTTTCCTGCTGGTCATGTAGTCTTGTATTTACACGAGAGATGCCTTTGCGCAAGACACTGGACAGCTCCACATCCTTATGCTGTGTCTTTCCGGACAAGTACCCTTTCCGAGTTCCCTCTAACCCTTGGGTGGGTTATATTACCTGCTGTTAGAGGAAGGCCTACTGAGACTATTCCAGGTCCTAGAAAGAACCTCTTTTTTTTTTTTTTTCAAAATTTTATTGATAAACAGATAGCAATGAGACAGTTTCAAATCAAATCAGAATTACAGATTCAGCAAATAACACACTGCATATATTCTTCTTAGTGGTTAATTGCTGTACAAGATGCGGACTTGAGATCCTATTTACAAACACCATTAGAACAAATCATAGAAAGAACCTAACAACTCTGCACTACTGAAGACAGCAGGTAAGTGCCTCTTACCTTTGGTGCCCCTCGGTATGAGCCCTCATTTTCTAGGGGTTCAGGAGCATCAAATAGTGAATGGAAAAAATTTCTCAGGGTTGCAAGGAGAAACACTTCCATTTCCAAATAATAGTAGTAAATATCCCTGTAAAAGGCAACTGCCGAAACCTGTTCCACCGCCTCCCTAACTCCTGAGGTGTGCCTGTAAGAGCTGAGCTGGGAGCTGATTAGAAGACCAGGAAGCACCCTGAAGAGCTGCCTGTAATAAGAGACCTATTGTAATTAGTAGGTCTGACTCTGCCTCACACTAGCAGCAATCTGCTTTTTCTGACTTTTCAGTAGACTTGGCAAATTTTAGCCAATTTGAAAATTGACTTTTGAGGACACTTGCCCTTGCTTTTCTCATCTTTTGTGGCTTCTGTCCTGTTGATTGTCACTGGCAATGAGGGGCTGGTGCTTCTTTAGGATAATGTAGAGAACTGGATAGGAGGGCCTGGCAATAAACCAAAACATATTGACATAAAGCATGCAGTACTTACAAAAGTATACATGTGTACTCATGCAAGTTTGTACCAAGGGTCTGCACTGGGAAGGCCCAAAGGCCCATGGTGGAAGCTAGAAAGTCCATGCTAATGGAATGGAGGGATCTCACTGGAGCCAGATAGTGGCACTGAAGGTAAGACCGGAGCTCCCCTGAAGAGAACCTAGCTCTCCTCAGTGACAACGAGGACCCAAGCTCCTTGGACTACATGGAGCAGGAAAACCTGCATGACAAGCTTCTCCAGGAGAATCAACAACACACCATCCTCCTTCCACGCCTCCTTTGAGCTGTTGGCAATGATCCTCAGCTGGGCCTTCCACACCCAGCACCATGCTGATTCAGTTCAGCTAGGTGTTACAGGTTTATCATTAATCTGCCACAAGTTCCAACAAGTTAAAACACCCAGAAGAAAGAGACAAATTCCCTTAAGCAGTCAAGTTACCTAAACTAACTCATTAAAAAGATGGAAAATTTCAGTAAAGACTGACCCAACAATTCCACCTCTGGGTATATATCCAAAAAGATTAAAAACAGAGAAATATTTCTAAATCTATGTTCTTATTGTCTTATACATAAGCCAAGAGGTACAAATAACTGAAGTGACCATAAATTAAGAAATGATTAAAATAATGTAGCATATACATACAATCGAGTATTTGTTTATTATAAAAAATGAAATTTTAATATATGATTCAGTATGAATTGGATCTTGAAAACAATATACAAAGTAAAATAAACAGACACAGGTGGTCAAATACCATATGACTAGACTCAAACACTTTAGAATATGGAGATTCACAGAGCCAGAGTCAGAGCTAGAACCAAAGCCAGAGCCA
>NW_004524762.1:2333864-2339861 GCF_000260255.1 Octodon degus | reverse complement strand
CAGAGCTAGAACCAAAGCCAGAGCCAGAGCCAGAGCCAGAGCTAGAGCCAGGACAGAGCGAGAGCCAGAGACAGAGCCAGAGACAAGAGACAGAGTCAGACAGAAGGTGAGAGAATAAAGGGCAAGAAATTGCTTAAACGGTCCAGAACTTATACTGACAATGATGAAAAAGCACTGAGACAAATGAGGATAGTTATAAAAGACTGTGCTGGGGCCAGGGAGATGGCTCAATAGAATAAGCACCTGCCAATCAAGCGCAAGGGTCTGAGTTCAATCCCAGGTTATACACACACATACAAAAAAGACTGTGAATCTCTTTAATACTTCTGTATTTTTATATGTTGCTCTTTTAATATTTTACTTTTATTAGTACATTTTCAGTACATTAGGATTACATTCATTGTAGGGAATTAATACATGTGCATAACAAGTTTTGATATTTTTCTTTCCCTCAATCCCCTTTGATTTTTCCAGCATCAGATTCATTTATTTATCTTATAAGACCTTATAAAGTTAATTATATACACAGACTGAAAACCAGATGAATAGGCCAAAGAACATCTAAACATATAAGATGGTTTTAATAAGTCAAGGTCCAGTTTTAATTTTCTGCATTGGATTCTACACTTACGAATGGTTAAATGATAACTATCATTTATGTTGTCATATAAAATAAATCAATAAGGACATAAAAGTAAAACAAGGTTAGCCAAGTAAATAAATATGAAGAAATTATAATTTTATAATTTTTTTGATAGTTAAGTTCAGAGTGATTTTAAAAGATTGACAAATAATTCAAAGCTCCTGATGACACAATTGAAAATAGGCAGCGTAAGGTTTCGGATGCTGTGGAGACACTGACAGAGGATGAAAGAAGGCCTTTCTTTCTGGCACAGGAGGTCTGCCAGAGATTGCAAGGACCCTAGAAGGAGGAAGCTGGGGACCAAGTTCTATTTGGCTGTACGACGGGTGGAGATTACTTGGGCGGGCAAAGTGTCTGCTTGGGAGAGGATTACAGGGTTGCTGGTGCTCAGGAAAAGGAAGCGGAAGTTTATTTGGGAACTAGAAGAACATGGAAGTTAGTCTTGAAGCAATGTGTTGTCATTCTGGGGCCAAAAGCCGTGCTGGATCATTGCCAGGATGACCTTGGCAGAGCTCTGCACAGGCGGAAACCCATCAGGCGAGACAGAAGATGTCATGAGAAATGAATGTGAAAGGTTATGAAATGTATGGGAGGAGAACATACAGTTTCTTTTTTTTCTTTTTTTTTTGGCATAACCAGGGATTGAACTCAGGCCCTTGCGCTTGCCAAGGAAGCGCTTATTCCACTGAGCCATCTCCCTGACCCCTACAGTTTCTTAAAACACAAAGTCTTCTGTTTTGGAAATGAGTAAAGTTTAAAATCACAAATTTAAAGAAAAGAGAAAATACAAATGGCTTTTAGAAACTTTTTTTAATTTTTTATATTTTAATGTAGTTAGTACAGTGTCTACAGGGTCTCACTATGTGGATTGGACTCGTAGTGATTCTCCTCTTTTCATCCTCCCAAGCAATGGGATTACAGGTACGTGCCACCAAGCCTAGTCTCAATCGCTGTCTCAGCGTGCCCCGAGGGCGGGGCCAGGGTGGGGTAATGGCAGGGGTGGGGACGGGGCCCTGGGGCTGGCATAGCATACTGGAGATTGAACCTTGGCCACTGCGCTCTGCCTAAGCAGGTGCTTTAGTCTGCTGAGCTATCTGGCTGGCCTGACTTTTAGAAACTTTAAAAAGTTCAAGTTCATGTATAAATACATAAAATTCCACTGACATGTAATTTATTTTCAACTAAATAGAGAAAAATTAGGAAGTTTACAATTACATATGCATTACAATGGGCAAAATAATATTTTCTTGTTCTGTTGGTATGCAGAGAAAAATGGCTAAAACATATGAAAGACAGCTGTCATATCTATTAACATAGCTGTATATTCTGCCCAGGCTCAACAATCAGACTTCTGAGGACTTACACTGTATATTTATAATTATGGAATTATGTATATATGTTAATTTTACTTTCCCACTTTGCTTTTAATTGAAAGACAAATTAACCCAAATGCTTATATATAGGTGACTCATAAAATAAACTACTGTACTTACTCGCAGAACATCACTCAGTGACAACACTGAAATGATGCTAAATAACGGTTTTAAAATTTTTTCAAATTATATAGTTGCTGCGCCCGCCCATGGGAACTCTCCTGACCAAAACCCAGGAAACCACAGGAGTGAGACCCTCTGCCACGCCCTCAGGACCCCTCCACTCCTCCGGAGCCCATCTCCTAAACCCACCAAGTGAGTTAGAACTTCTGCTGCTCTCTAGGAACCCACCAGACCCAGCCCAAGGCCAGGCCCAGCAGGTGTATGGGAGAGCTTCTGCACTCCCCTGCGCCCTCTGGGCCAGGGGCACAACAGAGAGGCACAACAGGTTCACTTTCAGGGGCTGCAGCAGGAAGGAGCTAAGCACAAGAGCTGGACCCAAGCCAGACACAACTGAATGAACTCAAACTCCATAGATCTGCACCTGAATTTCAGTAAGTGCTAAGATTATAACTGCACCAAAGGTCAGAGGTCAGTGCTATATGAAATGACAAAGAGAAGGAGCAAAATGCAATCTCAGGACTTGAGTCCACTCAGAACAAGTGCAGAGGACACTAGCTCAGCTGAAATGTATGAATTAATAGCGTCTAAAGTAAAGAAACAGGGGGCCTGCCCCTTAGCTCAGTTCTTTAAATGGCTGCTTCAACAAAGCAGTCAGGCTCAGGTTGCTGTGGTTCGATCCCCACAACACAAGACAGCCAGTCATGCCTTGAAGGCATTCGGAGAAAAAAAAAAAAAAAAACACTTCTGCCAAAGTAAAGAAACAACAGCAGAAAGGTATAGAGGAACTCAGAATTAATCTCTGAAACAAAAAAACAAATCTCTGAGTTGATAGTGTTGGAAGTAAAGAAACAACAACAGAAAAGGATAAAGGAACTCAGATCAGAATTGATCTCTGAAATAAAAAAAGAAATCCCTGAATTAATAGCACCTGAAGTAAAGAATCAAATGCAAAAACTTATGGAGGAAACCCAATCTGAAAAAAAAAATCTCTGTAGTAAAATAATTAGCAACTAATTCTAAAGAAGACATTGATAAAAAAAAAAATAGAGATTCAAAAAATGATGGATTCCTTGATTGAACAATACAGGAAAGAAGTACACCGCATGAAGCAGAGTCAAAGAGATATAGAGGAACTTAAAATCTCAATCACAAGCTTGCAAAACCGTTTGAGTGAAAGTGAAGATAGAGTTTCAGATCTTGAAGCCACTGGTGCAGCTAGTGAAAAGGTAAGAAAGGATATCTTAAAAACAACTAGGATGCAGGAAAAAATAATCCATCACCTGCAAGATGATGCAAAGATGAACAATGTGAGACTAATAGGCATCAATGAAAAAGGAGTCAATACAAATGATTTAAAAAGAATATGGGCAGAAGTAATAGGGGTGGAAAACTTCCCAAATATGAGGAAAAACTCTGACATTCAGGTAACTGAAGCACACAGAACACCAAATAAATTCAACCCAATTAAAACCACACTGAGACATATAATAGTCAAGATCCCAGAAATCCAGCATAAGAATAACATACTGAAAGCTGCTAGAGAAAAGAAACAGATCAAATACAAAGGTTCTCTTCACAAACAATAAGGCAAGAAGAACATGGAGCAAAGTACTTCAAGTCCTCTATGAAAACAAATTCTAGCCCAGACTACTATATCCTACAAAACTCTCTTTCAAGTTTGATGGAGAAATGAAATATTTCCATGACAAAGAACAAATAAAGAATTTCATGACAACAAAGCCTACCCTACACAGACTATTAAAAGATGTTCTAGAAAGGGACCAGAATAATCAGGACCCCATGAATGAGAACAGAAGGAACCCACTAAATAGGGCAAACAATTAAACACAGGACAAAAAGGAGTAAACAGCAGTAGGTCAATAACATGTCAATCATAAATCAATACATCTCAATTATAACCATCAATGTAAATGGACTCAATTCACCAATTAAAAGAAATAGACTGGCACAGTAGACTATTAAGCACAATCCAATAATATGCTGTATACAAGACACACACCTAACTCAAACAGAAATTTGTAAGCTGAAACTCAAAGGATGGAAAACAATACTACATGTCCCAGCACCTCAGGAAAAAGCAGAGTTAGCAATCCTATTCTCAGACAGTCTCAGCTTCAAACCAAGAATGATCAAAAGAAATAAAGAAGGCTACTATACACTGGTTAGGGGAAAAATTCAGGAGGAAGAGGTAACACTCATAAATATGTATGCACCAAACACGAGAGCACCCAACTACATAAAGCAAATCTTAATGGACATGAAAAGTCTAATATCCAATACCACAATTTTAACAGGAGACCTTACAGTGCCCTTATACAAAAAAGATAGTTCAAGCAGACAAAAAATTAGCAAAGAAGTAACAGAACTGAACCAGAGCTTGGAACAAATGGACTTAGTGAACATATACAGAGTGTTCCACCCAAGGATAGCCAAATATACCTTTTTGTCAGCTGCACTTAGGGTATTTTCTAAAATAGACCACATACTGGTCCATAGGTCATGCTTAAGTATATGCAAAAAAACAGAAATCATCCCATTCATATTATCTGACTACAGTGTAATGAAACTGGAAATAAATGGGACAGGAAAACAGAAAAACCCCATACATACATGGAAATTAAACAACACCCTATTCAGCAACCAATGTGTTACAGATGAAATTAAACAAAAAATTCAACAATATCTACAGTTCAATGAAATTCGAGCACAACTTATCGGAACTGATGGGATGTGATGAAAGCAGTTCTCAGAGGGAAATTTATAGCTATGAACTCACACATTAGGAAAACAGAAGGGAACAAATAAACACCCAACCTAATGGTGTACCTCCAACATCTAGAAAAGGAGGAGCAAACCAAAACTAGAGCACAAAGTTGAGAAGAAATCATAATGATTAGAGCAGAAATTAATTCAATTGAGAAGGAGAAAACACTTCAAAGAATTAATGAATCAAAATGCTGGTTCTTTGAAAGATTAAATAAAAGTGATAAGCCCCTAACTAACTTCATCAAAAAGAGGAAAGAAAAAATTCAAATACAAGCAAAAAGGAATGAAAAAGGTGTAACTACCACAGACATCGTGGAAATTCAGAAGATTTTCAATAGCTACTTTGAGAACCTTACTCTCACACAAGATAGGATATAGAAGAAATGGACAGATTCCTAGAAAGGTACAAATTACCAAAACTGAATCAAGAAGATATAACATCTCTCAATAGCTCAATAATGGCCAGTGAAATATGAAATGTAATAAAAAGCCTACCAACAAAAGTCCAGGCCCTGATAGATTGACAGCTGAATTCTATAAGAAATTTATGGAAGATATAATCCCAATACTCCTCAAACTCTTCAAGAAAATTGAAAATAAAGCAGTCATCCCAAAATCATTCTTGGAAGCAAGTATTGTACTGATACCCAAACCAGGGAAATTCGCAACTAAAAAAAGAGAACTACAGGCCTATCTCCCTCATGAACATAAAAGCAAAAATCCTCAATAAAATCCTAGCAAATAGTATACAGCAAATCATCTAGAAGATTATACACCATGATCAGGTAGCATTCATCCCAGGGATGCAAGGATGGTTCGATATGCACAAATCTATAAATGTAATACAGTATATCAATAGAATGAAATCTAAAAACCACATGATCACCTCAGTTGATGCAGAAAAGGCCTTTAACGAAGTCCAACAGTCATTCTTGTTGAAAGTCCTACAGAAAATTGGAATAGATGGCCTCTACTTCAATCTGATAAAAGTCACATGTGACAACTCAACAGCTAACATAATTCTAAATGGGGAAAACCTGAAATCTTTTATTCTCAGATCTGGTACAAGAC
>NW_004524762.1:2300519-2333099 GCF_000260255.1 Octodon degus | reverse complement strand
TCAATGAAATAGATTAGAAGATGCAGAGGCCTCTTTGAACACACTCAGCCACCTGGTCTTTGACAAAGAGGCCAAACACACTGGAAGAAAGCCAAACACACTTACTAGAAGAAAGATAGACTCTTTTTAACAAACGGTGCTGGAAAAACTGGCTCTCTACATGTCAAAAACTAAAACTAGACCCAGATCTATCACCATGCACTAAGCTAAAGTCAAAGTGGATTAACGATCTAAACATTAAAACAGAAAACACTAAATCTCCTGGAAGAGAAAGTAGGAGAAACTCTTGAAGACGTAGGGGTAGGCAAAGAGTTCAGGAACAAAAATCAAATCACGTGGTTAACATGTGAAAGAATTGACAACTGGAACCAACTCTTATTAAGAAGTTTTTGCATGTCAAAATAAATTACCAACAAAATGAAAAGACTACTCACAAATTGGGAAAAAAAATCTTTACTAATAGCACTCAGACAAAGGTCTACTCTCTAGAATTTATAAAGAATTAAAAAACATTAGGACCCCAAAATTTAAAGACCCAACCTAGAAATGGGCATCTGAGATGAGCATACACTTCTCAGCAGATGAAATTAAAGAAGCAAATGAATATATGAAAAAATGCTCCACATTACTAGCCATCCATGAAATGCAAATTAAAATAACACTGAGAAACAAATCTCACCTCAGAAAGAATGACTGTCATAAAGATATCAACCAACAACAAATGCTGGAGAGCCTGTGGGCAAAAAGGAACCCTTCTCCCCTGCTGGTGGGAATGTAGACTGGTGCAACCTTTGTGGAAATCAGGGTAGAGATTCCTTAAGAAACTAGGGCTGGAAATCCCATTCAAACCAGCTATCCCCCTATTGGGAATTTTCCCGTAAGAACTGAAAACATCATATCATAGTGATATATGTGTACCTATGTTTATAGCAGCACAATTTGTGATAGCCAAATCTTGGAAACAACCAAGATGCCTGTCACCTGAGGAATGGATGAAAAAGATGTGATATTTTTATATAATAGATTATTACTTAGATTATTACAAGAATGATAAACTTGAAGCCTTCATATTTAAGTGGATGCCACCAGAAGATATACTCATAAGTGAAATAAACCAGACTCACATGTGTAAATATCGTATAGTCTCCCTAGTATAATAACTCAAAAGAAGAAATACAAATGAAAGCTATAACTTAAAAGGAAAGAGGATTGGACAATGAGGAGAGGGTAAGGAGAAAAGCTGGGAGACATGACAGAGGCAAAGCCATACATTTATACACACAAGATAGGAAAGGCAAGGATCCTGCGAATCTGCAGCATGTTTTTTAAACTAGCAGTTAATTGGTAGGATTCTCACCCTGACTAACTATATATGCTGATGACTGTGAACTAAGCAGCTGCACTGAAGATAGCAATGTGTGATGGTAGGGTCATGCTCAGAATGCCTGCCATTCCAGTCTTCTAAATACATACTGCTTGTCATGACATACCAATTACTGCCCTACTGTCTCTCAGGTAAATGTTTGTTTTTAAAAAAAAGGGCAATAAATGAAAACAAGAGACTGGAAAAAATGTCACAAGACAGTCCTGCTACAATGTTGTATATGATTAGATTTCTTAATTTATGTGTAAAATTATGTAATTGTTTATTCATATTTTTTAAATTTTTTACTTTTTTAATTTTTGTCTTCATATTCTGTAGGAACTTAAAGTTTAACATATCAATACTTGATGGAAAATACCTGTTCCATGATATGTCTAAGATGTTTGATATTCAGACAGATAATGAGGTTAAGCTCAACTTCCTATGTTGTGGGGTAATAATAATAAGCCTCTCTTCTGGAAGGTTAACAACATAAGTTTGCAGACCAAAAATCAGAGAAAAAGAAAGGCTACAAGGACAGCCAACATTTTGGCCTTAGCCTTTAAAGGTCAGTAAGGACTCAGGACATAGGAGAACCTGTACTGTAACATCCTGTAACTCAGTTGTATCCCAAATTTTCTGATCAAAGGGATTGTGGGGGCCACAGAGGAATGTGATCAATGATGTAGAGTGTACCTAAGGAGAGTCACATGGAGAGAAAACATTCTCTTAAGCTTTCACAGAGAGTAAATTGGTCAAGCAATGGCCGTGGCTCATCCACATGGCTGACACTGACAAAGAATCTACAAACTGCGGTATAGGGTTTCAGGTTAAATCCTGAGGGGATTTGACTGACCTTATCATATACAAAAGTTGTAGTTCTTGTTATATAAGTCTTGCTTTATCTTGTTCTTAACCATCCAGCAGAAAAGTATGAAAATTGAGTATAAAAATAAAGCTACATTAATATGCTGAGCTATAAAAAGCTCAGGACAACAACTTTGGACATTGCCAGTCCTATGGAAAACCCACTACTAATATGGACTACTGGACTCTATTGGGAGACTTTGCTGAATTCAAGCACCTACAATATTTAAACAACAATGGAATGCCCTTCTCTGACAAAACTAACCAAAAAAGTGGGATAGAAATGAGCAACATTTTTGTATCTGTATACCCAAAATAGTTAGGATAGATATATAGCTCCACTCTCTTAATTCAATGAATAGAGAAGTTTGTTATAATAGTGTTTGAGACAGGATATCATGTCTGCATCTTGTACAATGAATAACCCCTAAGACAACAATATACAATGTATTAATTAATGTAAATGTGCCAGTAATCCATCGTGAAACTGTCTCATTGATATTTGTTTCTCAATAAAATTATTAAATGAATAAATAAAAACTATATAGTTAAGCATAAAATAAACTATGAGGAATATCTGATATAATAACCTACTTATTCAAAGGGATGAAAAAGATATAACTATATTTCATAGTAAAATCCTGGAAAAATTGTCAACAAAAAATATTCAGGTCAAAATTTATGAAAATAATAAAACTTGCTTATTTATATAGACTGTGGAATAATGGAGGTTAGAAATATATGATGGTTTGGGGAACTTACTAAGTATCCATGTACAAATAAATGGAGCCACTAAATGTTAAAGCTAAAATGAAATTGTCAATTTTTTTTTTTTTTTCGGAACCAGGGATTGAACTCAGGCCCTTGCTCTCGCCAGGCAAGCAGTTATTCTCCTGAGCTATCTCCTGGCCCCCAAACTGTCATGTTTACATCAAGAGCTGGGTGACAAAGTGTTTTCTGAAATCTCAAAATATATGACTAGAACCAACCAAATCGTCAGTTGGTAGAAGATGCACATGCTATCAGCATCTTTTCAGGAGAATACAAGAAAGCTGAAGTCAAGCAATAGGCTTAAGATAATAATATCAAAGGTTAATATACAGATATGCACTGAAAAACACGAGGCCACTCTGAGAACTAACGTTAAGTAAACTGGGAGGCTTCAGCGCTCCAGCATATCAGAGGGCCAGCATAACACCCCGCAGCAGCTCAGGCCCAGAGAGCTGACAGCTGGCCCTCCCAGCCCTGCTTCTCATGAAGGACAGAGTCTCACTAATCAAAACTCCATGGGTGTGAGTGGAATATGGAAAACCATGCAGAAGTGGAGGTCCAGAAAAGCAGGGAGAGTCACTGAGCTAAAGAAATTTGAGAGCAAGCTACATACTCCATTTTGAAACTTTACCAAAATGAAGAAGTAAATCTACAACATTAGAAAAAAATTAACTGAGCTGCATCTTTCTGTAAGTTTAGAAAAATGAAATCCAAATTTTTAAAATATGAAGGTCAAATGTCATACAAAAGTAACTCTAAAAAAAATGAAACAGACATGAAAACTAAGCTACGAAGAACAAAAAACTACAACAGACCATTAATTAAAAGAAAATGAAATGTTGTAAAGGATAATATTTAAATATCAAAAGTGCCTTCCTGGAAAGTGCAAGGTCCTGAGTTCGATCCCTGGTACTGCTAAATAAATAAATATCAAAATGTAACAGATAAATGGTACATGAGAGTAACTGACTAATTTGAAGATACATAGCAGGCAACATATGGAGACTAGCATGCATCAAAAAACAATCCAGGGGGGCTGGGGAGATGGCTCAGTGGAATGAGTGCTTCCCTGGCAAGCGCAAGTGCCTGAGTTCAATCCCCAGTTCCACCAAAAAAAAAAAACAAAACAAGCCAGGGCAGGGGAGACAGCTCAGTAGAATAAGCGCCTGCCTGACAAGCGCAGGACCCTGAGTTCAATCCCTGGTACCACAAAAAATAAATAAATAAATAAAAATAAAAATTAGAAAAAATTGATGATATACAAAATATTAAAAATTGTAATTTAATAATCTTTCCTGAAATGAAAAAAGACTTGAAAATGTGTTATGGGGAACTAGCCTAAATACTTAACAGTACTGAACAAAGTTAAGCAATGCCAAGAGCAATTCTTGCAAAATTATTGTATTAAATAAAAGAAAAAGAAATTCTTTATATACTCAAGAAATAAAAATTTGGCTTATCATTTATTAGATTACTAATGAAATATAATTATTCTTATGCTAATAGAAAATATGCTGCATATAAAATATGTGGAGAATTTATGTTCAGAATTTTTCAGTGCTCAGAAAGCATGTACTCAAAAATACTTCCTAAATCTAGTAGAAATGAACTTCACACAGGAAAAGTCAAGAAATTTTAACATCAGTCCTGGTTGAAGTACTAAATGTGTGTTGTTTTGCCATTAATGTCCACTGGTGCTTGAAAGTAAGTTAGACCATACAAGACCGTCGTTCTCTGACGGTAGATGAAACACAGTTAGAAAAGCAAGGGAGAAAGGAAACAGCAAAAAGAAAAATTTAGCTCTTCTTAGTAATCACCATTAGTGATGATGTTACATTGTTCTTTTCCTGACTTCGTAAGGTGAGGAAATGCTGATTAAATACTGTGGATTTTTAAAAATCTTCTCATTAAATGTTTCTAAAGGACCTAGATTCTTATATTCTTAATGTGAAAAAAAATGTGCAATATAAAAAAGAGCAAATAAAAGGTCTGCATCCTGACTTTGAGTTGATGATAGCATACTGAAATCAAGAAATTGAAACTTTAAAAATGTGAATTGATAAACTACCTACAGTAATGCGCAGCTGTACCTCCAGCACCCTGGGAGCTCACACTCAACCTGGGCAGTGTAGTGGGTCAGAGAGACCGTCGGAAAATACCAAAGAAAAGTGGAAGATCAGGGGGTGTCGCCCATGGGAAGGGTCACGGCGCTGCCTCCAGCACTGCAAAACTAAATAAGAGAAAAACATTTCTACAAAATTCATACTTTTTTGTCCAAAAAGACAGTGCTCAGTGTGTATCACTAAAACATCATTTCCATGTTAAATAAATCAGATATTAAAGGAAACCAGGAAGCTTTTGATAAATGGCTGATGCAGATCTGCCACAACGAGTGAGATGAGCCTGAAATGTGTTTATAAATCAGAATTCTCTGTGACTTCCAGTCTTGAATGGAGAAGACTGGAAAGACCTTCCAAGGCACCAAAATGAGAAAATTTTAATAACTTTAATTAAAACTTGAACAGTAGCCTTAAAGTCTTAGTGACACTCCTATCCTACTTGAATCAGATGCATACTCAACACAACAGAGAATTAAATCCTTGTCTTCAAAGAGTAAAGATGTTGTATGTTGTCAGTCGGAGCCCTAAGGAATGATGGTAGACTGAATTAATATAGCCTCAGAGGTCTCACTGAGCTTAGTCTCGCTCTAAGGGAGCCCGAGCCACAGGAAATGCTCACATTTACTGAGGGCTACAAACAGGCTAAGGAATGTGCATAACGAATTTGGTGCAAGCAAGCTGCTAGGTACATCCCTTCAGGCATTCACCAGGCTCTAAGCTTGCATATCACTGGATGGTAACTTCCCAGGTAAAGAAACAAAGGACAGACAGGGCTCCCCACGCAGGAATCTGTTACCTTGTCTCCAGCTTGCTGGAATGACAGGGGGCCTTTAGGCTCTGGTTTTTGTTCCTTGCTCCCTCGGGACAGTAAGCTTCTGGCCCTTTTCACTACATAAAAAAAGAAATAGGGGCTGGGGAGATGGCTCAGTAGAATAAGCGCTTGCCTGGCAAGTGCAAGGATCTGAGTTCAATCCCCAGTTTAAAAAAAAAAAAAAAAGGAAATAACCAACAATTTACCTTGGGGGTGTGTGTGTGTGTGTGTGTGTGTGTGTGTGTGTGTGTGTTTAAAGTAGAAAAATGTTTTGGGAAAAAGCAGTGGGGATTAGGAATAGCTCCCAGAAGCAGATGTCCTGAATGGGTTGCCTGACCTCCTTACATTAAGGACAGCATTAGGTAACTTAATCATATAAGCAGGCAGTCATCTTGCACCAAAATTTCCAGCAAAGTAATATAATTCAGTGTGAAATAGCCACTGAACTTCTGAATACATACTTTGAACCTCAGTAAGCCCTAAATATGATCAAAACTTGGCAGCTCTCTCCTCTCTGAAGAAAGAAAACTCCACCATGTGTATCTGAGGCTAAGCAATTAAATCTGATTAAGCCTCTGATTTCCAAATAAAAGGTCACGGAATATGGAAGACAGATGAACATTGTGACTAGAATGGAGGGTGCCACAGCAACATGCGGCAGTAAAAGGGTCATCAGTAGGCAAATTAGGAACGAAGTGTAGATCAAAGAGATGTAAAACAGATCATGTTTTAAACTATGAAAGAACAGACTGTCTCGGTATTTGTACTCAGGCTATAATATTATATGAAAACCCAAAGAACTCATTTTTGTACAGCTGAATACACGCCATTATATTTGAAAGAAGGAAAACTGGGATTTGCCTGTGGTTAGCAGTTTTGCAAGGTTTCCCACGCTGTGACTTACGAGTTGCACCTCGGCTTTCTGTGGATGGCTCTATGCGTTTGCGTTTACCAGATTCAAATAGGACTCGCTATCACTGAAGGCAAGTGCAGTTTCTCAGCGGCAGCCAGCCAACCTGCTCCGTGTCCCCTGGCCGTGGAGAGTAAGGAGATGAAGAGCGACAACTTCAAGAGAAACACAATTTCCCTTTCAAGAAAAGGGACAGTTAATGCTTAGCTTTTTTGACCAGTTTTACATGCTTGTATCTGGTAATCTGAACAACTGCCTTCAGGACAACAATTTGTCTTGTTTTCTGAAATTTTGCATTGTTTCTATTTTTTCTTAATTTTTTATTCCCTTTAAAAAATAATTTGCCCAGCTAATACACTCCTGTACAGCCATTTTGTGGCCCAATCAGCGTGCTAGGGAGAGCACCGGACCCTCATTGCGATTATTGCAAAGTTTTGTGCCCCACAGCAATTCAATCTATAACAATAGGACCCTTCACAGCCCTCCCAGGGCCTGACCTAATGAGAATTTTTCTCACTGCTGGCTTGGTGTACTGGAGGAGCCTCTCTCAGACCAAGTCATCTAAACCGCTGCGAATTCTGTTTGGACTGTGGATTTCTCCCAGGGTTAGCCCGGCTGTTGTATATTCTTATTGCGGTTTATTGCACCCTCTAGTGGCTTAATTTATGTTTGCACTCTGGAGCTTTGCAGTGTGTTTAGTAATTTGTATTAATGTATCTGAAGGCAAAAATAATTTCTATAAATAAATTTAGTAAATAATGATACCAAAATGTTATATACTTGGAAAAAATCAATTCTAGGTTCTAATGCGCTAATTGGAAGATAGGAAATAAAAACAACTCATAAAAATTGGTAAATTCATTACTTTGATAAACAGAATTTTAATAAATCACATGCTATGCGCTATCAAGTATGGAAAAATTCTTATCAATGTGGAAGTTGCTTGCAGCAAACTCAGAAGCTCAAGCTAATGGTGTAAGCGTACTGCCTCATCCAAAAGTTGAAGAAAGCACATCCTCTGAAGAATTTATGTAAGAGAACACGAAACCAGCAAATTAACATACACCAAGAACATTGATACCACTTCACATACAAGCATACTATCAGGCTATAACACATGTAAACACTTTTTAAAATGTCTGAGTAGCCCAGAGTGGAAGAAAAGATTTAAGAAAGCAATTAGAAAATAGTTATAATACAGAAGCATAAGAAGCTTTTGAAACAGCACTCTAAAAAATCTGTATTTTACAATTCTTATTATGCAAATGAGAACGACTCAAATTGTATAAGCTATCCATATACAATAACTTTATTTATTCAATTAGAGAAAAATAAGTGTATTCATGCACTGAAGCAAAAAAAAAGGATGTAAAGAGACATAGTCAATTTAAAATCCATGCATATTTGCTTGCGTAAATATTTAAAATACTTTTTTGGGTTGAAAGTTCTTCTGAGAAACATACAAAACAAAAAAGCCTCATAGACTAGTTAAATATATCTTTAAAAATGAATTGACAGTTTTCTTATAAAAGAGAAAGAAACTTCTGAAAAGGAAAGAACAACTGGGTTAGGAGAAAGAAGATAAAAAGGAAAGGACAAACATGATTAGGCTACTAATTTCCTTTAGTCCATTGAAGGGAACACTTACTGCTTCTATTGCTTGATCAATTTTGCATGCCTTTATCTTGTAATCTGAGCAATTATCTTGAAGATAATGTCAATATGATAACCATTGTTAATATCCTATTGTCTAGGTTTGAAATTCTGTATGTTTTCACTGGTTTTTTTTTCCCTCTCTTTAAAACAAAAAAGACAGAAAATGAGTTGACCAGTACTCCATTGTGTACAGATGCAATATTTTCTTTATCCATTCATCTGTTGATGGACATATACTGTTTCCAAGATTTAGTTATTAGGAATTTTATTGCTATATACATGGATACGTATTTATCACTGTAATATAATGAGTTCAACTCTTTGGGGAAACACTTAGAGTGGTAATAGCTGGGTCAAATGCAATCTCTAGTCTCGATTTTTTGAGGACTCTATACAGATCTCCACCATGTAGTAGCTTATATTACATTCCCAACAAAGCAGCAAGGTTTACTTTCCCCATAGCCTCACCAGTATTTGTTAGTATTTAATTTCTTAACAATAGTCATTCTTTCTGGCATAAGATGGTACCTCAGTATTAAGCTGCACTTCTCTGATGGCCAGTGATGTTGAACATATTTTCATGTATTTATTGGTCACATGTACTTCTGAGAAATGTCTATTCTTTTCTTTGAAAGAATAGATTCTTCTGACTGCTTTTTTTTTTTCAGTACTGGGGATTGAACTCAGGGCCTTGTGCTTGCCAGGCAAGGGCTTGTTCTACTGAGCCATCTCCCTGGCCCTTCTTCTGACTGCTTTTGGCTGTTACTTCAGCCATATACCTAATTACTGACTGTCTGATCCATTCATTTCTGTACACAAGCAGATATAGCTCATGTGGCGCATTGCCTTTGTGCTTTGTGTTGAAAACTTTGTCTCTTTTTTGTCCTTTTGAACACAGAAGAGCTGTACTACACTAAGGAGCTATGTGCTACCTAGAAGCTATCTCTCTAGGGTATCTGATTCTAGTGTTTTGCTTAAAACATTTTACAATTGCACATTGCCTGCATAGAGCACACTTTGTACTTTCACTATCTTTGAGTTCTTTGACAACTGATTATATGGCTCAATTTCATTACTGTGGAAAAACCATAACGCCTACTTGGGGTCCTCACTGAATGTATTAAAATGGTCTTCAGTGCAGGTTCACCTCTATGTAAGTCCACATGAGAGGACGACTTTTATAATTTCATGAAGTTAATTAGTAGCGCAGAACATTCTGAGTCCTGTCTAGTCAATGTGCTATCTACATAAAGCATGACAGTTTGTAACATTTATAGCTACGGTGTCTTCCTTTAATATTAAGCTTGGTAAATAATTCTGATATTTTCAACAGGTTTGGTATATTCTTATACCAACCATAATGTAAACATTACCAGTAGGTTCAAATTCTGCAAGAGAATTGCTCTATCACACAGCTATGGCCATTTTATTATTAATGATGGCTGAGGTTTGAAAGACATTGATCAGTAATTATATCTCATAAATTCTGATATTTCCTTGTTAAAAGCAAAGTGTGACCAATGGCTGTGGGATTTTAATAGATTCTGAGAAGTGACCTGAAGGCTAGTGTTACTCTCTGATTTCAGAAAAAGCAAATGTGATATGCAGGCCTGAGAGCCACTGTTTTACACCAACATGGGTGCTCTTCGTCTGCTTGATCAATCGCTTGGGAGTTTTGAAGGCAATATCATTCTTTTCCACCTTTGTTTTACTGTAGTATTTCTGGGATGTAAAAACTATATTTACAATTTCAAGATGACATTTTTTGATAAGTGTGCATGCACACACACTCGCAAACACATTTATTTACATCTCAACACCAAATAGAAATATAATTATGAGATTCCTAAGGCAGATGACAAGATATTTAAGTTTAAAGCATGCTGACTTAAAGTAACCAAAAGGAGAAGAAAAAATAAACATAATAATAATGAAATATTTATGCCAAAATCTACATATTAAACAAATTCAAAATGGAAATATATCAAGTTAAAGAAAATATTGCCAATTTATAATTCACTTTTGGAACAAATTGTAGTATGAGAGAAAGCAAATAGTCTAACATGAAAAATTAAAGACCAAAACCAGGAAAAGATACAGTACACTTAATCTGTAGCCTCTCTTCCTGAAGACAAGCATGTTAATTCGTGGTCACTGAGTTATTCCCCTTTGCTTTTTCCTGCAGTACACTCCACAGAGAACCAACCATTGGCCTCCTAGGCACAATTATCTAAGCTACAAATCAGCTTCTTCAGTAATAATATTTAGGCAAATAGGACTGTAGGGTGTATCCAAGGTTAAAATCTCAATGAGTACCTACTGACACTAACTGAGGAAATTATTAGCATCTCAATAGCTCACCCTAAAGAGAAATATCTGACCAACTCCAAAATGCACACTGCACGTACACTAGGACTTTAGGTCAAAAAAGAAAGTAAAAAACAACATTCCCAAGAGACTCCCAGGCCTATAATTTCTCCCTAGTATTGTAAACCTAATAATTTATTTAAAAAATGAATAATCTCAGAAGCTGAGGGCAAAGAACAATAGAGACCACAGAAGCAAAGGGAAGTGCCCAACTGATAGTTTCTCAGGCTCGAAGTGACTCTCCAAGATGGATTACCAGCTTCTGGGGCTTCTGGGGCATTCGAGGATTGTGCAAGCAATTCCTCCTTTCCAAACTGTGTTGACATGCAAAGAACTTAGAAAATAAATGAAAACATTGGAAGTTTTGGAAAATAAGTAAGAATAATGGCTTCCTCAGTAAGAGCTTAATGCAGAAAGAACTCTAAGGGAGAGAGCATCCCAGTTTACAAACATCACTGCCACTGTGCTGTCTTGAACCTGCTATGCTGACACTGCCACACTGACTCCATAAGCGTTGGCTGTCCTTACCTACAAATTTTACTCACTGAAATCACCCCCTTTACTGCACTAAAAGGCCACTGGATTATCAACTGTCAAATCTCTCAGAGTTGCTCTGATGAGCAAGACCTCCTATTAGGGCTTTTTTCCCCCCTCTGGAGGACACCTACAGGAGGTTTTATATTGCTCATTTTGACCTATTGTGTTGGCAACAGCACTTGCTGTCCATTGATGTGCAAGTCAGAGGGATGACAATACCTAAGCCTCCAAGAAGCATATGTTAACTTTTAGGATCTCAGAAGGAACTGCCAGCAGAATCCTTGCTAGTTTACAAACATCTTACATCTGATGTCACACTGATGACTGTATGTTTTTGTGGGAGGTCTGCTTCTCCACTTTGTGGATATGAAAATCTTGTGCAGATACATAAACCTACTTATCCAAAACCAGACCTGGTTTCAAAACTATGGAAAAGAAAGACTTCTGTTGCCAAAAAAAAAAAAAGTAATCTCTGTCTCTTCAATCAGAATATTATAGTGATAAATTCTCACATCAGAAAAACAGAATGAGCCCAAACAAGCAATCTTATGCTGCACCTCAAACTCCTACAAAAAGAAAAGCAAGTCAAGCCCAAAACTCAAAAAAGGCAGAAAATTATAAAGATCAGAGCTGAAATAAATGCAAGGGAAATGAAGAAGACAATACAAAGAGTTAATGAGAAGAAGCGTTGATTCTTTGAAATAATAAATAAAATTAATAAACTAGCAAACCTCATCAAAGAAAGGAAAGAAAAAAAATTAAATTTCTGCAGTGAGGAATGAAATGGGTGAAATCACTGTAGACCCTAGAGAAATCCAGAAGATCATCTATACTTATTTCCAAAATCTTTACTCTCACAGAATAGAAACTACAGAAGAAATGGACAGATTCCTGTCATATGACCTACCAAAATACATATGATCTACCAAAGCTGAATCAAGAAGATATAACAATTCTGAATAACCCAGTGTCAGTCAATTTGTAATAAAAAGAAAACCTACCAACAGAGAAAAGTTCATGCCCTGATGGATTCATAGCTGAATTCTAGAGGGAATTTAGAGAGGACCTAATGCCAACTCTTCTCAAACTCTTCAATGAAATTGAAAGGACATCAATTCACCCAAACTCATTCCTGGAGGCAAGTATTACTCTGATATCACAACCAGAGAAAGATCCAACCAAAAAAAACAGAACTACAGGCCAATCTCCCTCATGAACATAGATGCAAAAATCCTCAATAAAATACTAACAAACAGAATACAGCAAATCATTAAGAAGATTATACATCATAACCAAATGGGATTCATCCCAGGAATGCAGGGATGGTTTAATATATGAAAATCCATAAATGTAATACATTACATCAACAGAGCCAGAGAAAAATTGCATGATCATCTCAAAAGATGTGGAAAAAGCTTTTGACAAAGTCCAAAACTCATTCATGATAAAAACCCTACAGAAAAGCAGAATAGATGGTCTTTATCTCAACATGATAAAATTCATCTATGACAAACCAATGGCCAATATCATACTAAATGAATAAAAACTGAAGGCCTTCTCTTTAAAATCAGGAACAAGACAAGGATGCCCATTGTCACCATCCCTGTTTAATATAGTTCTGTAAACATTATCCAGAGCAAATAGACAAGGTAAAGAAATAAAAGAATAATGATTGGAAAGGAAGAAGTGAAATTATCATTAGTTGCAAGTGACATGATACTTCACATAGAAGACCCCAAAAACTCCACCAAGAGTCTTGTAGATTTAATAATTGAATTCAGTAGCCTAGCAGGACACAAAGTCAGTACTCCAGATTTAATAGCATTTCTATACACAAATAATGAACACACTGAGAGAAGTGGAAACCATGCCTTTCACAATAACATCCCCCAAAATGAAATACTTAGGAATCAATCTCACAAAGGAAGTAAAATATTTATACAGCAAAATTATAGTACTCTAAAAAAGAGATCAAAGAGGATTTCAGAAAATGGAAAGATATTCCTTGCTCCTGCATAGGAAGAACCAACATTGTGAAACTGTCTGTACTCCCAAAATTGTTATACAGATTCAATACAATCCTAAATAAAGCACCATTGTTGGACCTCACAGATCCAGAAAAAAAGCATTCCCAAAATTCACCTGGATAAAGAAGACACCTAGAATAGCAAAAGCAATCCTGGGTAACAAAGAAAAGCAGGAGACATCACAATACCTGACTTGAAATTATATTACAAAGCTATTGTAATATAAAATGTGATAAAAAAAATCATGTTGCACACCAAAACAAACAAATAAAAGCAGACTTGTGGATCAATAGAACAGATTCGAAGATGTAAACACAACTACGAACAGACTCAGCCACCTTATTTTTGACAAAGGATCAAACATGTTCACTGGAAGAAGGATAGCCTCTTTAATAAATGATGCTGGAAAACTGACTTTCCACATGCCAAAGTCTTAAAACTGACCCATGCCTATCACCACGCATACAACTACAGTCAAAATGGATCAAAGATTTAAATATTATAACTAAAACACTAAACATTCTGAAAGAGAATAAGGAAAAAATCTTTTTGCTTCTTTCTTTTTTCTTTTTCTTTTTCTTTTTGTTTTTCTTTTTTTTTTTTTTTTTCAGAACTGGGGATTGGACTCAGGCCTTTGCCCTTGCCAGGGAGTGCTTTATTCTACTGAGCCATCTCCCTGGACCCTAGGTAGAAATCTTAAGGACATAGGGCAGGTAGAGAGTTCATGAGGAAAAAATCAAACTGCACAGGAAATAATTCAAACAATCAAAAATTGGGATCTCGTCTTTTAAAAAGTTTCTGCACATCAAAAGAAATCATGAACAGAATAAAAAGAACTCATGAAGTGGGAAGCAATTATAGCAGACTGTCCTTCAGACAAAGGACTCCTATCTAGAACATATAAAGCATTTTTAAGAAAATCAAATCTCCAAACTTCAAAGACCCAATCAAAACAAGGACATCTGAGATGAATATACACTTCATAAATGAAGAGATACACATGGCAAATCAATATATGAAAAAAACGTTCAACATCATTGGTCATTCAAGAGATGCAAATTAAAACAACGCTGAGACTCCATCTTATGAGTGAAGGGATGGCTATCATCCAGAAGTCAACCAATAACAAATGCTGCAGAGCCTGAGGGAAAATGGAACCCTTTTCCACTGTTGGTGGGAATGTAGGCTGTTACGGCCATTATGGAAATAGTATGGAGATTCCTCAAAAAGTTATGATTGGAAGTCCTATGCAAGCCAGCTCTCTTCCCCTCCTAGTTTTTTTTTTCAAGAAAAACTAAAATCATCATACCACAGCAATACATGTGCACCCATGTTTATAGCAGCACAATTTTTCACAGCTAAATCTGGGGGGAAAAGCCAAATGCCCATCAACTGAGAAATGGATAAAAACAGATATAGTATTTTTACACAGTGGAGTATTATTCAGTTATGAATATACATTCGAGGCTTTTGTAGGTAAGTGGATGCAGTTAGAAACTATTTTGGCACATGAAGCAAATCAGATCCCCATGTGCAAACGTATTATCTCAGTAGTGTGAGAACTTGAAAGAGTAATTAAAATCTGAAAGGTATAATGGGTTATGTGAAAGGAAGACTTTGTTCAGTGACAATGAAGGAAAGGAAAAACGATAGGGAAAAAGGAAGGGAAAAATCACATATCTATATACAGGATGGCTGAGATGATTATATTAATAATTTCCATCAGTTTTATGAAAATAGCAGTTAATATTTAGAATTTTCACTTTGACTAACTCTGTATACTGACATCTGTGATCTGCGCAACTACATTGAGGACAGCAATGTGTAATATAAAAACCATCACTGAATACTTTTCATCTTGATCTTCTAAAAACAGTATACTGTTTCTAACATCTTATCAATTACTATTATACTCTCTTTAAGATTTTTTTTAAAAAGTAAAAAAAAAAAGAAACACAAGAAAAAAAATCAAGGTTTATTGAAAGCAAGCTTTAATATTCAATTATTTGTCCAACCTTGCATAACTATATTCATTAATCTCAGTAACAGATTTGACAATGAAAATAGGGAATATAACAATGATTGTTAATTTGCTATTCTTGTTTTGAAAATCTGTAAGATATTCATTGTTGTATGTTACCCTGTTTCTGTCTTTGTTTCTGCTATGTGGTTTTGAATTTGCTTTTAGCTCCTCAAAATTAAAAATTAAATTAAATTAAATTAAATTGTTTTTCTTTTTATGTCCATTTTTTTAACTTCTTACAACTTTTTAGTTACTGTGTTGTTGTGTTTTTTCTTTAAACCAATCTTGCACATTTATATCTGGTTACCTGGACAACTAATTTGAAAATAACATCATGCAATACAGCAAGCATTGTTGAATTTCTATTACTTTGTTTAGTGAAATTTTGTATCATTTCTAATGCTATTTTTTCTGTCACTATTTTATATTCTTCAAATAAATAAAAAATGAAGAATCCATCTAATAAAAGAGTTCTATACACTATACTTCCTTAACAAATATAGAGGCAAAAATTGGCAACAAGATACTGGCAAACAGAAAGGAATAGATTAACAAAAAAACCCAATTGCTTGACTAAGTAAGCTTCATCCCAGGGTTGATTTGACATACAAAAATCAACCAACGTGGTACATCACATGCAAAGAAAGCAAAGACAAAAATCACATCATCATCTCAAAAGACACAGGGAAATCCTTTGAAAAAATCCAGCATTCTTTTGTGATTTAAAAAAATGATTGAAATGGATATAGGACCTTAATTCAATCTGACCTTAATTCAATTTCACAAATTGCAAAAATCACAAAATAGAAAAAAATAGTCAAAATTTTGATTATTCAATCAACAAAGTGCTATGTAATGACAAGGGGATAAAAGTTAAACATTCCTTTGTTATTATAGTGAATTACATGAGTAAAACTAATTTTATTCATCTTTCTTACCAAAACTTCTTTGTTAAATTCGCCATTCATAGACACAATCACACACATACCCACAATTGGATTGAGACAATTTCATAGATAAAGGTGTCAAATTTTTAGCACTCTAATTTTTAAAGTTTATTCTCAGAACACCAAAATAGACCACAATGCAATTTAGTAAGATCACAACTCAGAATAATGAATAGTTTTATTTTATTTTATTATTATTATTGGGGGGGGCGGAACCAGAGATTGAACTCAGACCCTTGCTCTTGCCAACAAAGCACTTATTCCACTGAGCCAACTCCCCGGTCCCATGAATAGTTATAAGGATGAGGGTTTTTTGCAAGATATCCCCCCCTCTGCTCTGCCTGGGTTAGCACTTTGTCCTTCAGATTCTGTCAATGTCTCTTCTACATAGCCTCATTCATTGCTGTTTGATCATGAAGCTCTTTATAAGACTTCTAGGTATTCAATCATCAAGGTTATGTGAATATATAGCACAAGAAAACTCACATTACTGTAACTCATAAAAGCGTACTTCTGGGGGTGAGGAGATAGTTCAGCAGTCTAAGTGCCTGCTTGACAAGTGTTCCTTCCCCGGTGCCACATGCCATCCGGCCCTGGAACCCCAGGCACGCTGAGCTGGCCACCAAACTGGGCATGGTAGTGCACACCTGTAATCCCAGCATTGGGGAGGTTGAGACAGAAGGATCACTACTAGTCCAAGCTGCAAAGTGACATCCAGTACCAAATAAATAAACAAGATTTTAAAAAATAAAAGTATACTTTCATTGATCACTGAAAAAAATCTATCACTGCAAATTTTAGTTGTTTTTTTTTTAATTTCATAAAATATTTTTAGGACTGGCCAAATAGCTCAGTGGATTAAAGCACCTGCAAGCAGGTGCAAGGGCCAGGGGTTTGATCCTTGGCCCCACACCTTAAGCATGCTAAGACTGGGCATGGTTGTGTGTGCCTATAATCCCAGATCTTGTGAGACTGTAAACAGGAGGATAACTATGAGTCTGATCTAGTAGTGAGACTCTGAACACCCTGTAGACCCTTCCCTAAAATAAAAAAAAATAAAATAAAATAAAGATTATGTGACTCATGTAGGGTCAGTGAGGTCCTGAGAGTTATCTTTTACTTCCAAGATAATACAAAACTCCTTTGAATCTATAACAAGCCAGTTATTCTCAAAAATTTTAGTGTACTTAAAGGATGACAGACTTGTCTGCCGTATCTCATTTTTCTTACTCTATTCCTATCAACTACAGAATTCACCACTTTAGAAACACATCCTGGAAAACTGGAAATTGTGGCATTAACAAAAATGGTTTAACACCAAATTCATAAAATGAATATCAATTCTCATGAGGAATAGAAAAAGAATAGATCTAACATTTGTTAAGGGAAGTAATTAAACAAAGAACCTATTTTAGTAAATACTTTTGCTGAAAGAAATATAGCTGTCAGGTTCAAGTGATTTTCTTAGTTATTCTTCTCATTGCTGGGACAAAATATCTGACATCCAAGGTTAAAGGAGGAAACATGTATTAGCTCACATGTTTCCTCCTTTAACCTTGGATGTCAGATATTTTTGAGGAGGTTCATTCTATAATTGCTTGGCTCCAAGGCAGAATGGCACATGGCAGAGGAGCAACTGTTAATGGCAGTAGAAGATGCCAAAAGCAACAAGAAAGAGATAACAAGCCTTTTTCTGCCCCTTCTATTGTGTTCAGGCTATCCACCCTAGGGTGGGGGTAGCACCTACACCAATAATCACAACACTGGACCATGAATAAATCACAAACTCTAGATTCAGCCACCTCTGAAAAACCCACCTCTCATGACTGCATTTGTCTTTGGGAATACATGTAGACATGAAACATAATATTATACCCCTGGCCATGTATAAGACACATGTATATTTCAAAAAGCATTTAGTCCATCTCAAAGAGTTGACAATGTCCTGACAAATTAGCATTCCAAAAAGCCCCATTTCCCAAAACTCCTCTGAGATTTAAGGCAAACTCTGAGCTGTGAGCCCCTTTACAAATGAAAAGAAAATTAAACACTTCCAACATTCAAGGGCATCAGATAGACTTTTCTATTCCTAAAGTTATTGTAGGTAGTGGCTGAGGCTGAAAAGTGGCCACCTGTGTAGTGGCAAGGCAAGGCGGGAATTCATAAAGCAATTAGACTATTTTGATCCTGAGAAAGACACCTTGATTGAGACAACTCCAATCACTAGTCAGTAGGCAATCATATGTGTCGTGATTGTAACTTTGTCAAAAGTAAGTATTAAAAAAAAATGCCTCTGTAGTAATTGTTCAGTTTTTCTTCTCCCATCAGGAGAAAGGGCTGCACTTGACCTTGGCTTTCAGCTCTTATCTATATTTCTTCATCCCCTCACTTTTTTTCCCCTAGACCAACAATAGTTGCATGGGACACAAAAAGTTATAAACGGGGATACAAAGGAGTGGGACCAAAGAAAGTTGAAAATCCAGTAAGGCAAACATTATGTCCTGTAGTTCCCTGTGTGATATCTGAGGCAATCTGTGGCATGATGTGAACACCAAAGGGCTTAGGTGGCTCCACCCGTATGGCACTTCTGGTGGTTGTAGCCTCCCTGGCATCTCTTTTTGGCCTGCTCTATTCCCTTCTTATGGCTTTCCTCAGATGATCACATTCCTGGCTTCTCCAAACTTCTGAGGACTCCAGAGTAGCTCTAGATTCACACTCACAGCTTCCCACAATGACCTCTCAGGGGAACACACTTGAACCTTCATGGATTTCTTCTTACAATCAAAATGGAAGCTTTCTTGACCCAACAACTCTTCCATTATGCCTTCACTTATAACTAGCTCCACATAAATCATGTCAAGGTCTTCTGCCAGTTAGAGCAATATATAGGCTTCTCTTGACTGTAAGACCTGAGTACCTGGATCACTGACCAGTCTGTATATAACTCTGAGGAACAAATTTCCTAGACTGCCATCATTCAGGAACATGATACCCTAAGGATTTCTTCTCAAAGAAAAGTCTTTCACTTTTGGAGTTTTGAGCTTCAAGGGGTGGAGTCTACTGCTTCCTGTGATGCCCTCCAGGCACCTTCTTTATTCCCCTATTCCTTGTCAGCAATCAAGACCTCTTCTGCTCTCTCTTTGTAGTTCACAGTTTTACTGGAGCTTCCATTCTGGCCATTTTAAATCATTCTTCTGGGATGTTTGCTCTTGAATTTCAACATAAATCTGACTACAAGCCCTCAACAGTAGCCATGCCACCACCTCAATATTAGATTGCCTTGAATGTTCTTCTTGAAAATTAGTCTGCCATCCTAAATTTAGTCTCACACAAAGTCTCTGGACATGAACAAAATTCAGACAAACTTTCTACTAAGGTATAACACACATCAGTTGGAGTTTAAGAACCAATGCTGTTCTTCCCAGCAGATACTTCCCATGCCTGGTCTTTACAGGGAGGATGTCCATCAGCATCCTGGTCTTCTGATCTCTGATCAGAGTCTCCTATGCAGTACAACCTAGGGCATTCCAGCTCTACTTTTTCAGTCAGAATCTCCAAACCTTTCCTAACTCTTTCCCTTCCAAAAAGGCAGTTTCAAAGTCTCTTGAGCTACATGACCAGCTAATTATCTCATTTCTTTGGCACCAAATTCTGTCTTAGTTATTTTTCTCATTGCTTAGACAAAAATACCCATTACTCTAAGTTAATGGAGGAAAGATTTGTAGAGCACAGTTTTCAGTCCATAGTGTCTTGGCTCCAAGGCAAAATGGCACATGGCAGAGGGGAAACCATTCATGGCAGTGGAAGACACCAAGAGTAAGGGGGGAGAACAAACCTCTTTCTGTCCCTTCTATTATATTCAGGCTGCCCCCAAAGGGTAGGTGTTGCGCTCACACCCCCAATCCCAGCACTGGGGACCATGAACCAATCACTAACTCTAGATTCAGCCTCCCCTTAAAAGCCCACCCTCATGACTGCATGAGACTTTGGGAGGACGTCTAAAACCGTAACAGTGGTCCATGATGAAAGCATAAAAATGCAATTCATTTAAATAAATTCAGAGTAAAACACAGTAGCTGAACTGATGGGGGAGAAATTTTTGGCTTCTGGTCTACATGCCAGTAAGACTAGCCCCAATACCTGTGCTACCTCTTATGTGGCCTCTGTAGGAAGAAAGTATGTTCAGAGAGATATTTACATTGCAAGGTTTTAAAAACAACCGGAAAAACTCACATACTTACAGTAAAAACCAAAATAGAAACCAAAAATCTTACCAAATAATAATCTTTTTAGGACAGGAAAACAACAATTTTCTCACTTAATTTTCATATCATCAAGGGCCAAATTCACTACATTTGTCTAGTCATTGGTATTCCAGAAGTCTGGGAGGTAGGAGGAAGAGCTCATGGCTTTACTTGTTTAGGAGCTAGGGTTCTACAGAATGTTTTTGTGCTATAAAGTTCACTTGAGGGAACCAAAAGACCTTCCCTCCCCCACATAATGTGATATGCTTAGTGGCTATGATCACAGAATGGAGTAGTCATGATATTTTTCTCAGTCTGCGCTTCTGGTTAAATTTCATTTCCAAAGTAAAGACAACTACATAAATCTGCCTACCACATAAGTCTGTTTAGCCATTTTCTAATTCACACCAAAAACTTGAGGGTTTATTTGTATTTTTTTTATTTATTTAAAAAGTCCTTGCATGGTTAACAAAACTAGATCCACCTGTACCTGCAATTTGATGTTTCATTTCTTCTTGGAAACTTTGTAAACCTCAAGATTCTGTGGGCTCAGGAGCTTTATTTACCAGTATTTACATCACCTTTATAATTTTATGTATTCTAAAAATAGGACTCAGAGAACATTAAATGCAGTCCTACTAAATTATGCCACAGTTTCATTCTCATCATTTTCTCCCTTTAATGCCCTATGCAGTCCAACAGGACATCATCATCTCCCTGGGGGTTGGGGGACATACAAGTGGAGTGTCATGGTCTAGGCAGTGGCCCTCCTGCTTACTGTGGTCTCTATGCATCTCATTAAGGTCTTCAGGAGATGCAGCCCTTTCATCACAAGTAACAGTGCCGTCAGCAGTGGCCCTGCTGAGGGCAAGAGTCACCATGTTCATTGGCCTAGGATCTAATTTCCACCTTCTCCTGGTTCTTTCCTTCTCCAAAGGAGCCTATCTCTCAATTCACTGGCCATGGTGGTGATCACCCCTAACTAGTCTACATAATTGCAGCAGTGTTCTCCTAGGGAGATACATGTGCTACCTTCTCTGTGGTGAGGTCTAGGGCATATGTGCTTTGTAGGTTTACAGCTGCTGATGAATTCATCTGGCTTTGGAGGGAGAATAGCAAGTCACCACCCACTCTGTTCATTTCCTTTGACAGGTAATATTATACCCTACTGACACCCTGATTCTTCCTAAACCACCCCCAAATTTACTCTCTATTCTTGAGCCAATTAAAACTGAAGCAGGGCCAGCCAAATAGCTCAGCAAATTATAGTGCCTGCAAGCATGTGCAAGAGCTGGAGGTTCAATCCCCGGGCTTGCTGTGCCAGTCTAGTCCCATCCCCAGGAGTACTGTGCCTACTGGTGTATTGCCCAGGGTGGCCTTCTGGAAGCAACTGGTCAAAATGTATGTGTAGGAGCTGAATTCAGTAATGTTGTCATGGTCTTTGGGTGACTATAGGCTTTAGGACACAAGACAAATACAGATTGGATTTTTCATTTTTGCTAGTACTGAGAATTGAACTTGGGGCCTTGTGCATGCTACACAAGCCCTCTACCTCTGACTTATATCCCTAGCCTGACAAATGTAGATTAGGGTGTCATTACTGCCCAGGTAATCCAGGGTCCAAGGAACAAAAGTCTGGATCACATTCTGTGACCACCTGGGCTAAGACCTTTAAGTAGAAGTAGCTTGGGGGAAATGTGGGATGAGTAGATGGATGGAAAGAATCAGATGATGATAGCTAACCCACAAGAAGGTTAGGGCCAGCAGACACCTTTCACCTTGTGTCCAGTTGGGTAGGGCAACCACAGCTAGCACTATAGCAAAAAGTAGGGTTAGAGACCCATGGCTGCAAAGAACCAGAGGTGGTATTGCATTACAACTAGCCTTAAAGGAGGATGGCCTCTCCTGAATGGTGTCCTTTGGCTTTAGCAATACATAGAATAGCCAGCTTCCCATCTGACTAGAGCACAGCTGTTGTCTCAGCAGTGTCCATTGAGGTAGACTTTTCAGGGGTGCTTACAGATTAGGATGCGTGGACTAGGTGGCTAAGGAGTCTTTGGGGTAAACCTTTTCAGTCTCAGATGATGTACTCAAGGGACAATGGCTGCAACTTTAACAAGCACATCAGTGAGAGACCCTGTCTACACAGGCAGGCTGAAGGAGTTTCTCCAATCTTTGACCCAGACTGAATCTCCTGACAGGAACATGTGCAAGGCTGTCTGAAGAGATTAGAATTTTCTTGAGGACAACTTTACTGATATGAGAGAACACTTTTCATAGGACTTATAACTGAGCAATCAGATTTGATTCTCCTAGCTGCCTGACATCTCCTTTAAAGATTCTAATTATGAGAGAGGACCTTCCAAAACAGAATTTCATGGGGAGTAGCAGATGGTCCAATATACACCTGGCCTGTAATTGAGCTAGTGACAGCATATCAACCCAGGATAGGTGAATTTCCTGACAGAACTTGGCTACAGTGGCTTTTAGGTTGAGATTCATGTGTTCTACTTTCCTTGAACTCTGCAGTGTCTAGGCCATGTGGAGAGTCTATCTGAACTTCAGCAGATTCACAAGAATCTGTGTTATTTCTACCACAAAGGCCAACCCATTGTCACTGCTGACAGTGAGGGGCAGCTTATACCAGGGGAATGATTTCTCAAAGCAAGACTATGGCCATTCCAGGAGCTAGATGGCATTCATCTCAGCAAAGCCCTCATCCTTCTGGGGTTTCCTTTAGACATCAGAAGTCGATCGGGCCACAAAAGTGCCATTCATCATGCTCAGGGTTGAAAGGGGTGAAGATACAGAATATCTCACAGAGCCACTCATAAGCATCTTCAGGAAATTCTTCTGATTTCCTTGCCACTGAAGCAATGTTTGCCATGTTGGCGGGCTTCTTTACATCTTCCCAGATTCCCCTGAGGATGATTCCAGTGTCATAGGATGGCAGCTCTTCTGAGTTTCAGTTCCACTCTGGTTTACTACTGGGGTCCTCTTTCTTTGTGCAGTCTTTGGGATCTAAGCTCCTGGCTGGGACTTCACCTTTGGAGCCATTTTCTTGCCTCCATGAGGATTCTGTGCCCCTCCTCAGGATTGAAAAGTGTGAAGAATAGCTGTGGGCAGTCATTCCAGATGGGCTGGTGGTCTGAAAAAAATGGGGCTCCATGAGTCAATGAGGGCCTGGGGCTCCTTTGAGCAGGTTGGAGTGTAATGTTTGCAGTTCACAAAGTCAGCGGTGCTGAAGAGCTGATAATGAACCATGACCTGGCCAGGCTGTGCCGACCACACGCCTCATGGATGGGTATCTGGAGACTCAGCAGTTGCACTCATCTGTGCTTAACAAAAGTGGCAGTAGCAGTGGTGGTGGTGGTGGTGAGATCAGGGAGGTCCAGCTGAGGCAGAGGATCTGATCAGAGAAGGCTGTCTGAGAGGATCAATAGTACAGGCACAGAGGGTGGTGCAGGAGAATATGACAGAGGGGGAAATTGCTCATTGGAAGAGCCCTGGTGAGTTAGTTGGTGTCCTTGACCCCTCTGAGGTTTGGTCTGGGCCCTGAGCAACAAAGACTCTGCTCCGTCTCTTTTCCTTAACCCAGAGTCAAACCCAGGTTGGGAGGATTTGAGCAATCTCCATCCAGGAGTCAGTGGGAGTCACATGGGAAGTGGTTGGGGTGGTCTTTTTTTCCTGTGACCATGCTACTAACTGCTCCAATTATATGGACAGCCAGCCTCCCTTTTGGAGGTCACCCAACATGGAGGCAAGGCCTGTCTATCTCAAAAAATAGTCTTCGGTTTGGTGGGTTTCAATTTAACACCATATTTGCCATGAACTCCCTTGCTGAAATTTTCTGTCATGCAGTATAAAGTAGCTAGTTTGCTCTGTGGGGGCCCCACACTCAAAATTTTCTACTCTGTGTATGGTGTCATCACAGACAAGTGATAGGAGTGCCCCAAAGGAAACCACTCAGATGTCTACCTGGCAATTTCCCTGGCAGGAGCTTAGGTGCGTCATGTCTCATGTGTATGCATATAAAGCCAAGCCTGGTCAACGCCCTATGGTAGGGGATGAAGCACATGACATTGTCAAGGAAATGCAAGTTAGGACTCATTTCAACCCCACAGTTTGCTCAGTAGAGCCACAAATATGTGCATATTCACACAACCATTCAGTGGCTAAAACATTCCTCCCCTCTCTGGAAGACCCCTGACCGGCATCTCTAGTTTGAGACCTGGGAGGTAATCATACTCCCCTTCCATCTATGGACAGACTTGACCAAGGATGGACCCCAGGGTCTTACCTTAACCAGAAGATCCAAAAGGGGCTGATCCACCTTTCAACATAGTCCTGTCAGGAGAAATCTGGAGTACCTGTAGGCCGTCCTTTCCCAGTGAAGGATGTCTCACCAAGGTGGTGGGACATGAGCGATCTTGTTCTCCAAGGGAGGACATACACTACCTGCTGCCTGAACTCTGAGCCAGTGGCACAGGGGCCAGCACAATCAACTTTCTAGTCAGAGAACCAGATGCTGCAGTGAGCTTATTACCACTGAAGATCCAAGCAGCACTCAGAAAAGTGGAAGGAAGCATGTTTTATGTTGGTGGCCTCAGAGGAGATAGGTGCCCCGAAGTCCAAGCCAGGATCAACTGTTGTTTCTCTGTATAGGAGTTTTAGGCAGGAATGCGTAGGCTGGGTCACAAAGGCATGAGGGCATGGCCAGACGGTTGCTTCTGTGCTACCTGGCCATTTCTGTCTTTGACTTCACTTTCTCAAAGTTTTGTTCTCCTCATCATGATAAGTAATTTTTTTGGTCAGAACAGTTTAGATAAGGGATAGTTCTTCTTTTTACCCCAGAAGATGAAAAGAAAAACCTCTCACAGTAGGAGTACAATATAATTTTCTATCCTGGAAGGATCAAACACTAAAGTTCTTGGGCGAAGTGCACTGCATTCCCCCTAGAGTTTGGACCTACCATGTCCCCAAGTCCCATATGTTACAGGCTTGTCCCCAGCACATTGCCATGGGGAAGTAGTGGAACCTTTAAGAACTGTTCTCTCATGGGCAGCCTTCCAATCAGCAGGGGTACACCCTCAAAACAGACTATGGTACCCCCATCCTTGCTCTTTCTCTTTTTTAAATGTCCTTGCCATGAAGTAAATATGATTCTTGGCCATGTACTCCCTTGCCACATACATAAAAGCTGTGGGACTAGATAGTTCTAGAAACAGGTCAAGAATATCATTTGCTATAATTCTTAAGCACCAAATCATGGAAGAGTTTTGTCATTTGAAACTATGAGGTAGGATAAATTAAAATTCTTTCAAACTTACTGCTTTCAGACCATCTATGTTGACTTATCATACTTATTCTTCATAATATCCCTCACATAAAGTTACTGTTAAGTTATTTTTAAGAGGAAAAAAGAAAATATCATGCTACTTCAGTGTAGGGACTTAATTGGTTTTCCAATTTTTGAAGGGGATAGATACATTTGTGTTTGTGTCGGAAAGATGGTCATGATTGTCATCTGATGTAAAGTTTGTGAAAGAGCAAATTTTCACTGAATGCTTTTGTTGGTGAATGAATTTTTTACAAACAGAAGCATCCCTGAACTGAGGTATTACCATGTAGCTAAGGTGCTTGATGTAGTTGGGCGTGTGTTTTCCATCTAAATTCCTATCCATGTACAACACTGCAGTATACATTTTACTATATAAGCTTCCTTAGCCATTTCAGTAAATCATTCAAGTTAGCCTAATCCAAGTCAAAAACCAAAGTGCACAAATTACGAGCTTGTGAGACATTTTAGCATCTTAGTAACATTCCTGGGGAGAAAGTAGAGAGGACCTAATCATAGCTGGCTGAAGCAATGGTTATTCTGCACAGGAACCTACTTAATGTGGCTCGTTTTAAGAGAGAATCTATAAATGAGATGAAAATACAAGAATAGTTACTTGATAAGTTTTAACAAAAGAGCATAGCTCTCTTTCTCTTTTTAAAACATCTGTTATTAATTGCCAGATTGAAACACAAATGGAAACAAATGCCTTAATTTTGTAAGCTATCTTTTAAATAAACATACTATTTTAAAAGAGAAAAACAAACCCAGATTAAATATCTTAGGAACTCAAGGCAGGAATATGCCAAAGTGTCCCTCATCAAAAGAAGAATCTTATATACAAAAGCATAAACCATATACTAGGTGGAAAAGAATATGCCATGAAAGCCTGATTTCTTCATAAGTTCAATTATTATACGAAGTATTGTTTTAAAGGCTCTATAGTCATTTTTTTAACTCTCATAAATCAGAGACATTACATAGAATGAAAATAAAGCTGGACTGATTTGAACAAATAAGTAAATATTTATAATAAAATGCATTCATCTCAAAGTGTCTAGATTTTACGCAGCCATCATATAGTTCTGCTTTGCTGATGACAGGTACATGTTCTAAGAAACATTTCAGCAGATGGTTTCTTCATCATGTCAACGTCCTTGTACACTTGCATAAAGTAAGATGACTCTGAGGTCACTTGGTGTCCCTGTTACATTCTCACTGCCGAGACACAGTGACTCAAGCCCGTAACTTAGAGGTGGGAAGGTTGATCTAGGCTCCCAGCCTACAGAGGACTCAGCTCACTGTCTTCTCACTCCAGGCAGGGGCCAGGGCAATGGAGAAACAGTCCACGGTATGGTGGCAGGAAGCAGAAGAGAGATCGAGAGAGGAGGGGGGCAAGGTCCCCTCCAGGCCACACCCACGTGACCCACCTCTTCCCAGAAGGCCTCACCTCTCAACACCACGTCTAGTGATAAACCTATCAGTGGACTGAGTCATGAGTGTCGCCCACCCATGATCCACCGCTTCCCCAGAACCCCATCTATGATTCTTTGGAGCAACATCTAGATAAACACAAAAACACTTGCCAATAGAACTTCATAGATCACCAATGTATGTGGCCCAAAGTTGACACAAAACTGACGATGTCATAGTCAATTATTAACTGTAACATTTTAAATTCTAATTCAAGTAAAAACAGTTTTGCTGCTCCATAGAAACATAACTTATAACCATCTACCTTATGCTTTTAGATTAGACTAGTTGAGAATTCTAGCAAACTCTTTATGAGACTTTCAAAATCATGATTAAAACTGCAAGCCAGAGGTGCACAAAGGACCTACACAGAGCTGCAAGGTGGTGAACAAATGTGTCTTTAATGTCCGAGGCTTCACAATTGGAATCATTTAAAAGGGAAAAACTCAGTGGAAACATTTTATAAAACTATAATGTATTTAATATTTTCACGTAACTGTGTGTGCATGTTCATTAAAACATCCTGGCTTTCCCAGTTAGAAGAACCAAAAAGTGCTCTATGATAACCAAACTGTGAATAGTAAACATTGCTAGTGACAGCAAAAAGCTACAAACCTAGGCAATATGATCTTCTGATGAAGAAGGCAGCTCACCTACAGTCTGCAAAAAGAGATATCCTGAAGCTAATCAAGATATTTAATTCAGCTGCCTGCCAATTTACAGGAAATATAGAACATGTCTAACCATACAGTGAGTCTTAGTGTGCAAAAGGAATACATAAAAATCAGTGGTATAGCTATGTAATACCAGTGAACAATGCCAAAATAAAAATTTTAAAAATTCAATTTATAATACTGTTGAAAAGAATAAAATACTAAGCCTTAAGTTTAATAAGACACATAAAAAACATTCTCTCTGAAAACTAAAACTATAGTTCAGTAATAGGGGAAGAATAAGGCAACACCTAAGGAAAATATGTCGAATATGGAACTGACAAAAGTGACAGAATACTGCATTGCCACTTACCAAGGAACTATCAGAAATGGTTAGCAATAAGGAAAACGTTCAGAATAAGAATTTAGGTAAAATTAATACAAATAAAGATACCTTCATTAAATTTCAATAGTATAAATATATGTGGAAAAAGAGAAAAATGTTTCATGGTGAGTATTTTAGGGAAGACATTGACTTGATCATGTTTTCATCTTTCCAACACAAAATGGTTACATTGTGGATGTGCTAACTGTAAAGTTCAAAATACTGGCCTGAAGGAAACATGAAAAATGACTTGCTAAGGACAAAAACAGACTTTTTCCATAAAATTTGTTTAACTAATATTTATTTGATTTGTTAGTTACATAAATGAGAGGGATTATATATGTTCAAGTTTATACCCATGGTAACTTCAAGCTTGTAACTTTGAAGCTATCAGGAAGTAAACTTTCTTTTGCAAATATGACCATTAAGAACATGCACAATTCTTTGGAATAACTCCAAAAATGATTACTAAAATTCAAAAATCCTAGACAGAATTCCAGTTTTAGATAATCACATTCAATTTAAGAAAAACAAGATCCCAAAGTTACTTGCTCATTTACACTTACATCATCAAATTACTAGTTAATCTTTAAAAGATTTAGAATTTAGAACATTTCAGCCTCTGATTAATTTTATTTTCTTCTCATAATTGATATATTTATAACATCCCAAACTAACACTTTGTTTGCTATTTGCTGTCGCCTAGTTACAAAGAATTTGGATCAAGGCTAGTAAATTTCCTCTCAAGCCATAATTTTCGTTATTCTTTCTCACTAGTCTCAGTGGAAAAGGAAAGCCAAGTCTAGTGCAAAGGCACAAGCATTGCCAGCTGCATAATAAATATTATAAAAGATAAGCAACTGCATTTCAGGTAAAGTCTCTCAGAATATGAGAGAGAGAGAGAGAGAGAGAGAGAGAGAGAGAGAGAGAGAGAGAGAGAGAGAGAGATGGTTTGTTTTGAAAAGTTAAGAAAGGTCCAGAGTACAAGGCATAAACCAAAAAAAAAAAAAAATCTTACTACTTTGAAGATAATAAAACATAGCATAGAACTAACAAAAAAGGGGGATATAAATGAAGGTCCATTTCATAGTGAAAAAAAAAATCTGTATATACCAAATAGAATATGCAGCTACTTTCTCTTAGTTCAATGAGAAGAAAGATTTATACTAATAGTGTTCAGACAAGATATCATGTCTGCATCTTGTACTCTGAATAACTACTATGAAGAGAATAATATGCAATGTATTAATTATTGTAACTGTCCTACTAACGTGTTTTGAAACTGTCTCATTGCTATTTCTTTTTAAATAAAATTAATAAAAAAACACACAGTATAATAGCTATTGCTTTTCTCTTACTACTTGAATGTGAAATTTATTTTCATAAAATAAAAAAAATTGAAAAAACAAGTCCAAAGAATGCTATAAATTAGTTATATTTATTCAAATGTTTTCATTTAGCATGCATTTTTTAACAACACTGCTCCTGAGATAGGAAGTTTATAAAAGTATTAATTCAGCATCTTGAGAGGCTGATGTGGTCCATTATGAACGCAAAAATGATAGAGGACTTCTTCCACTCTTTCACTGCCAAAATATTTTGGAATTTCATGTGAAACTTAATTGTACATGCAAGATTTATAGACACAGCACCAGATTTTAAACTAAAATTTTTGGCCCGAGTATTTTGCACATTTTACTCACAGTGAAGAAAACTGTTAGGCATTAAAGTTCTCTGACCAACACTGATGCTAAAAATGTTTCTAAGATTGTATCAATCAACTGCCCTACTACCTGAAAAGACCGCAAGGTCCGGCTCTCCAGGAGACAGAAAATGAAGAGACCACAGAGATGTGAAGAGGAAGTCGGAGTTCCCACTCCCTCACCTGGAGCACTTAGCCCAGCTAGGCAGTGCCGAAGGACGAGCCTACTGGAAGTCTCTGGTTTCATCAATCTAGAAACAAAAGAACCAGAGACATACTAGAATTTTGTAAAGTTCTTACATTTCAGCTCAGATGTCGCCCTCAAAGGAATTTTCTTTTTGAGAAAACTTACAGATATGCCATGATACCAGATACATTATTTTGAAGTTAAATAAACAATACAAGAGAGTTTAAGCCTTAGGACAGAACACTGAAGCGTGTAACATCCCGACACTGCTACTCAGAATCTGGTTCTCAAGCTAATAGGAAGCTACCGTCCCTTAGAACAGCAGATTACATGCTACCTGAAATTCACTGAGTTGGATTCTACATTTTAAGACCTTCAGGGAGTCCACAAGCACGTGATAGTCTGGAAAGTGCTGTATTAGACAGATATCTTTTCATTTGTTTAATGTAGATATGGATGGTGTTATGTAGATAAAAAAAGGAAAGGAAGCGTTCATCTCAAAATTTCAGAACAAGGTGACCAGTATTTACTTCCTTCTTTAAGATGCAGTTCAGAACAGTGTAACTGAAAGTTTCATAAGAAATAGTTATTTAAAATACTAAACTATAAATATAAAACTGTAGAATAATTTTATATCTTTTAAAATTTTAGGATAAACAACACATGCTGCATGTTATGGAAAATATAAATAAGGAAAAGTGTAATAGCTTTATATTATCTTGATCATTGCTGGGGACATCCAGAAAAGATCCAGTCGGCAAGTCATATTGACGCCTGTGTGTGTATCTTACTATTCCTTTTTCCTCTCTTCTAAATAGGACACCCCTCTCTCCTTCATTTAGGAAGGGCCCTTCTGGAGTGCTGGCATCCATTGTAGACTCAGTACTCATTTAAGAACTGACACATGATTTCAGTTAATGCAATAGAGCTGAACCCAAGGACTTACTCATAAGCGACCGAAAAAATTCTGTTTTTAATTTTACTTGAACATAAGACCCAGGCAAGCTTTGAATTGTTAAAGACCAAAATATGCATTTGAAACTGGATCAAATAAAGAAAAAGTTGAGATGAGGAACCAGGAACCCTTGGATCAGGCTATACCTGACATCTTTATGCCCAAAGAGCTGAAGGTTCTGTCACTTCCCACTGGGGAAGTCTTCACTCATTAAAGTTCTGACTCTTCTGTATTAACTGTGACAGTAGGAGGCAACCACTTCTAAATTGAGGAAGAGCTCAGTTGGAAGACAGAGCTTCAGATGGGTGCTGAGTGATGGGTAAGATTTGGATGGAGAAGGTCAGCCCTTTGTGCAGTGCCTGGGACTGTGCACCAAGCACTCGTTCAAAAGGGCAAAAGGACACAGAGTGGAGGAAAGGAGCAGGGAGGAGGGGAAGCGGAAAAAGCACTGAGATGTTACACACGTGCACCCACTCCCTCACAAGGGGTGCGATCATCGCACACTGCAGACATGTGCAAATAAAAGATTTTTCAAAAGGAGGGCAAAAGGAATCGTTCATTGCTTGAGCTACCAGTAAGCGAGGCTTGCACAGCCCTGATTTTGGTGACATTCAAGCATTGTCTCTAAAACTGTCAAGCCTCTAAATCTCAAGTCTCCTTTTCTGGAACTGCCCGGAGCCGTACCCCCAGCCCAGCAGTGCCGTACCTCTAGCCCAGCAGTGCCGTATCCCCAGCCCAGCAGTGCCGTACCCCCAGCCCAGCAGTGCTGTATCCCCAGCCCAGCAGTGCCGTACCCCTAGCCCAGCAGTGCTGTACCCCCAGCCAGCAGTGCCGTACCCCTAGCCCAGCAGTGCCGTATCCCCAGCCCAGCAGTGCCGTACCCCTAGCCCAGCAGTGCTGTACCCCCCAGCCAGCAGTGCCATACCCCCAGCCCAGCAGTGCCAAACCTAAATCTTCAGCTTTATGTTTTTACTCAAAATCATCATAATAATCTAACATGCTTAATCGCACACATAAACCGGTGAACTATAGCTGTACTTCTTCTTGAAGGCAAATACTGTTTTCTGTTTGTATAAAATACAGGCCTGATTAGTTACATAATCACAGTCTGTCACACACAGTGCAGATGGAGTAACCGAGCCTTTGGGGAAAGAGTGTGATGTGGTTTCCAATAACTTCTGACATGAAAATATGTAATTTATTTTCTGTTAGAAGACAATGTTAAAAAGAGCACAGCAAGAAGA
>NW_004524762.1:2298356-2300184 GCF_000260255.1 Octodon degus | reverse complement strand
AAAAAAAAAAAAAAAAAAAAAGGAACTTTTAAAAGTTTTAGATTTTTGCCTCAAGGTAAGTTTTTCAGAATGTGTAAAACACTGAATCACTCAAGACAGAAGGGGAGGTACCAGAATCATCCCACCCCAAATAAAAAGAAAGAAAAGACACATGGAAAAACTTTTCATTCAAAGAACAAAGGGAAAAGTGAAATTAGCTTTGGGACGGATATTTCCATTTCTAGGACTTTCTAAGCATCCCCCTTAAGAAAGACTGAAAGACTAGAATGGTTATAATATTTCTGGCATGAACAGCTCTGGAGAAGGACAAAATGCTGGGTGGAGATAAAGTGTTTAAATGAAATAGTAAGAGGAGGTCAGTAGCTGTTTTAGATGTAGGGAGCCATGGATAATATAGAAAGATAACCAAATGTACAAGTCTATGGTAACTATGCCTTAGTATCTTTGCTCTAGCCGTGGGTTGCCCTGGAAGTGGTAGATTGGAATTAACTTGATGGGATCCCAATAACTTATCCATGGGGTTACAGATACAAACTTCCTAAACCAATACGAGGACCAAAAAGGGCTTCCTACAAGTTAATCTACCACAGTAATACAGATCACAAAAGTGAGATGGTAGGCCACTGAATGGTTTAAATCAATAATTATGTCCTGTTGTGGGATATAATACCAAAGTCATACTGTGTTTGAGCAGGTATTAGATATATAGCATTATTTTCCCAATTCAAGCAGTACTTTATCAAATGGAAAATAAGACTTTTTTAAGAGAACTCTAACTTTAGTTGAATTGTTTTTTGGGAGAGGTTTTCTTTTTTAAGGAGAGGTTTTTGTTTGTTTGTTTTTGGTGCCGAGGACCTAACCCAGGGTTTCCAGCTTGCTAGACAAGCATTCTACCGCTGAAGGAAATCCCCAGCCCCTCTAAGTATAACTTTAAACCCCACCTTTCCTACACAGACATTACCTTATGTCTGTACCTCATTGAGAAATTTAACATGGTTCAGAAAATTTAACATGATTCCCATTCCCATTTTTTGATAACATTATTATGCAATATCATTTACAAATTATTTGCAGTAGCTTGATGAATTTTCCTTTACATCAGCAAGTAACTTAAGAATTTAGTGGTTTAAGTGCACGGTAAGCATTAGCTTGTATTTCTTTTTTGTTTGTCTCTTTTTCAACAAGCAGTTTAATACAAGTTGTATTGTTTCAATAACTTTAAGAACAAATGGACAATAAAAAGGTAACGCCCTTTTAGATACTTTGTGTAATTTCTCATGTTATTTGGGATGCAGAATGCGTGAAAACAGGTACAAAGAGCAGGATCCAAAACTAGCTTATCTTCTTAGTAGATTCTGTCATAGCCCAAAAATCTTACACTAAGGCTAAAATTCATAGATGTGTAAAAGTCCAATTAGGTAAATATCCTTAGCTTTACAGCCTCAGTGATAAGTAGCATTGACAGAACAAAATCATGAGTATATTATGTTACATATACTAGTAATATAAGGGAAGTGAACCCCCGACCTGACTTGGATGAATTCGTGTTCTCTAAAACCAAAGAATGAATTCTAGGAACAAACAGAGGTTACGAGCAGAATATATTTATTGGGGGAAAGAAAGCTCCTGTCAGAGAGAGGGACAGGAGGGGGGCCCCAAGTGGGTGGTCCCCCGAAGCTGTCTCTTCCAGGGACTTTATTTACAGAGTAAAGCCATGTCGGTCTAAGGTGGAAAAGATGGGAACTTGCTTAGGTGGGCATGAGGTGGGACAAGACTATGGTCAACCAATGAGATTACAAGCACCATTGCTCAGGTAAAATTAAGTCCA
>NW_004524762.1:2295771-2297441 GCF_000260255.1 Octodon degus | reverse complement strand
GAACCATGGTCCCTGCAAGCTTGCCTAAGCAGGCGCTTTTTAGTCCACTGAGCTATCTCACTGCCTCCCCCCAACCCTGGCTTTCTTGATATCAACTCAGCGGTTTTCATTCACAGAGGAGGTCTGTTCCTTGCTGACACCGAGGATGGCTGCTGTTCTCTTTGGAGGAACTCTGGTCCTCACCTTGAACCTGGCTTCCTGGCTCTAAGGCCAGTTCATCAGCCTGCTGGCCTAAATCCTTGATCCTGCTGGCACCGACTTTCTAGTTTCCACCACAGACTTTTGAGCTTTCCTGTTGCAGATCCTTGATACAGATTTGCATGCGACATTGCTGTGGTCCCTAGGCCTCCAGCTGGGCTCTTGGAGGACACTGCCATGGGCTTAATCTTTACCTGGCCTTGTAGAGTGCATTGCCATGAGATCCAGGCCCTCCGCTGGATTCTTTGATTCTCTAGTGGGAGGACGGCTCTGCTACTCTTGCATTTGACTCTTTGGGTGGATATTACAAAATAATCCTATAAATTATGTGTCTTCTATTAAATCTCTTCCCTTATAAGCCCAGACTACAGAAATTACTAAGCATAGGTTTGAGTACTAATCTCTGGAGTCTTACATTTAGCTCTCTATTCTTGTTTCCCTGTTTCCTCATCAATGGCATATTGGCTTCTTTGATTACCAGTTACACACAGAGAATTTCAGCTTCCATATTTCTTCCTCCATTCATTCCCATAACAATCTGACGTATTTAACTGTTTACTGAATATACCACAAAACTTTAAACTCAGTAAGCTTCCAGACAATTAATTCACCACTCAGTTTATTCTTACAACTATTTTCTGTGTCTCAGTTTTTAGAAGTGCTCCATGGCATTCCCTACGTCTAAGTCTTCCATTTTGCCTCCTCAAATCTTGTTGATCCTCACTTTAGTTGTGTGTCCAGCCATTTCTCCTCATTCCAGCCCTCACCTGGTCCTAGATAAGGCCCTATAGCCTGGGCATGTTCCCTCAGCAGGTTCCATGTTTTTCACTTTTCTGCTTTCCCTCTAAATTATTCTACAAACTGCTCCATCTCTGATCTTTTAAAAAATCATTTTTGTTTTCCACTTACTGTCATCAATGATTCTTTGTTAGTAAAATAAAAACTCAGATTCTTAGCAGGATCCCATGTACTTTTTCAGAATAATCTATAAACTTTACATACTTTAATGCAATATTTGGTCAACACAACCGCATAATAAATGCCCTTCAAATGATAGAATACAATATTAGCAACTGTTGTTGTTTCACACCTCTATCTTTTGCCCTAGCCTCGAAGACCTTCACATCCCAGGCCACAGTTGGCTGCCTCCAGCTGCCCAGCCGTCTGTCAAACACTTGCCTGCCTGTCCTCGCATGCCGACTCAGCGTGAACTCCTCCAAAGGATCTTCACTTGCTCCTCTAAACCAGACAGAATAAATCAATATTTATGTCTAGTGCCAAAATATTTTATCTTGGTAATGTTTTCTTATCCTACAACAGCATTTTGAATTAATCTATTTATCTTTTTTACCTAATAAGTTTTAGGATAAAAACTATTTCATTCACCTCATGCATTGTCAAGTCTTGGCACACAACTTGTTACTATTTCTAGTAGTAACATGGAAGAGGCATAACAAAAGATTCTTCAGGAA
>NW_004524762.1:2284708-2294311 GCF_000260255.1 Octodon degus | reverse complement strand
TACTAAGAGTAAAACATCAGATAAATACTGGAATGGCAAGTAAATGACCAGCACTTCTAACAGTTTGAGGATAGGATATCGCACAAAGTTCTAGTGTGAACAAATTTTCAAGACTGACAGTTTGAAAAACTATTTAAAAAGAGAGTGAACATCATAAGAAAAAAAAATGTAGGTAGGGAAAGAAAATATTATCTGACCAAAAAAATGACTGTAATTTTCCCCAAAAGTAAGTTTTCCAAGTTCAGAAATCTTGGTCGTAATTTATTCCATGCTTATTTTTAAAAGTTACTGCTCTGCTCAGCCTTCTTTTTTTCTTTTTACTCTTTTTAGTACATACTTACTGCTATAATGACTGTGCTCACTGGCGGGCGTCAGCACACGTCCCCACCACACTGCAAAACCACCCTTCCCCCACCCTCTGCCTCTTTCTTTTTCCAGCACCAGATTCATGAACATACTTCATAAGACACAGCATAGCCAATTATCACGTGCACAGGTTGGAAACTAAACTACTGGGCCAAAGAACATATAAAACTTAAAAGACAATTATATCAAGTGCCCCTCTCATAGTGGAGCAGAAATCTTAGTGTAGCAGTTCATGGCTTAAACACTAGAATACTCTCATTTCTGGATCAAACATGCTAAATTAAGCCTTCATCATGACGCAAATCCTGGCCCGAAAGCCATTGTCTATCACAAATAAGTGAGTATTAAGAGGTCGTTGAGGTCTGTGTACACATAGCTTTGCTCTGAGCAGTCCAAGATTTTATTCTAAGCAAGAGATATTATTTCAATTTTATTAAATAAAAATTGTCTTACAATAAAATAGAGAAATATATTTGTAGAATGAAGAGCAAAAGAAGATAACACTGTCTCACATGTCTGTTCATTATAGTTGAATGAAATCTGGTAAATTGATGTTATATACTATTTCTTGGGTCACAGAGAGGATTTCAAGAGCCAATTCCTTATTGGAGCATCCCCTTATTTCTCTTTAAAAGACTCTGCATAAAGTCCTTCTTTCATATATAAATGCTATGAAAAATATTGCTTTAGAAATTTTTGCAGAGGCCGGGAAAATAGCTCAGTAGAATAAGCGCTTCCCTGGCAAGCACAAGGGCCTGAGTTCAATCCCTAGTTCCGCAAAAATAAATAAGCAAATAAATAAATAAATAAATAAATAAATAAATAAATGAATAAATAAAATACAATATTTACACATAGAAACTGTAAATTGTTACTTGCATTAAGGATATTTATGTATATGTAATATGCACACATACCCACATGAGTAATAGGTGTAACTCATATTCACCCTTAAAATACTAAAAAGAAAATTAAAGTTGAGATAGTGGTTAAAGGGGGATATAAATAGTAGAGTTACTGGAAGAATAACAGTGTGGTGGAGCCTGTACTGGCAAGTCTAGAGGAAGGGACAGCTGTACTGAGACTACTCTCACACCATATTTCATGATTTTTACTTACATAAGGAAGCAAGACTTTGATTACTAATCCTTCAGGGCTCAGCTATGACCTCCCTGGCACAGGAGAAAGTAAGCTCACATGGACTACTTCAACTTCAAAATTCTCTGAAAAGGGGGCCAGGAAGATAGTCCAGTAGAATAAGTGCTTGCCTGGCAAGTTCAAGGTCCTGAATTCAATCCCTGGTACCACCAAAAAAAAAAAAAAAAAATCTCTGGAGAGACAAAATTTTGCTTTGTCCTATGATTCCATATCAGGCATTTTTTTTTAGTTTTATGGAAAAAATAAAATAAAATTTTGTAACAAAATAATAGAATACTAATAGGTAATACAGTAAAAATTCAGTTGGAGCCAGAGGAGACCTAAAATAATAAAACCAATTCTGGACAACAAAGGATAGGCAGGGGCATTATAATCCCTGACTTGAAATTAGACTGCAAAGCTATTATGACAAAATCAGCATGGTATTGGCAAAAAATAGGCTTGAGGATCGATAGAACAGATTAGAAGATGCAGACACAACTCCAAACATACTCTGCCACCTTATCTTGGGCAAAGGGGCCAAATATATTCCCTGGAAGAAAGATAGACTCTTTAACAAATAGTGCAGTCATTTCTTAATCACCTCTTTAACAGCCCAAAGCCAATAAGAGAAATAATTTATTCACTCACTCTGCTGCTTTGTACCTTAATTAATATCATTTTGCAGAATAGGAAGGAGCCACCCACCATTTAGAGTTTCTATTGTAATTTCAGTTTGTCTGTATATAACCTGGAAAGAAAATGATCTTCTAGAGAGAAAAATTATGAAAACTTCAAGAATGTGATATTTAAATCAGAACTTTTTTTTGGGATTGAACTCAGGCTCTTGTGCTTGCCAGGCAAGTGCCTATTCTCCTGAGCTATCTCCCTGGCCCCCTGAATCAGAACTATTAGCAGCTTTCTAGAACTCAGGGCCAACCTCCAAGGAACATCAAGCATGGCATTACCAGAACTGTCAGTTGTCAATAGTAAAATCCACTCATCAGCTTCCTCACCCTGTGCACCATCAGTGCTAAGCGAGAAGCTCTCTGTTCTGTTTATCCCTTATGGAGGGCTTAAGCTACAAAGGCTACCTGCCAAGTTACAAGTTTTACATATGTTACTGCCCCTGTTTTGTAGGTAACTATTTTAATGAATTTCTGCCATGCGTAGCAAAATCTTCCCTTCATATCTGTAGTGTGACTGGCCAATGAATCCGGACAAAGCATCTTAGAAAAATTCATTCTGTTTTCAAAATGCAAGTGATTTTTTTTCTACCTGGACACTAATTTAATCCACCTTTGGAGGATCCCTGTATCAATCTGTTTTGCTGCTATAATAAAAATGCCCAAAACCAGCTACATCATAAAAGAAAAGAGGTTTATTATGACTCGCAGTTCTACAGGTGCATAGTCATGTGGCAGCATTTGGTGCTGGCCCTCTGGCTGACAGTCCTGGAGTGGTCATGACGGGGAGAGATGAGAACATGCACGTGTGGGACTTTTTAGTCTCTGCCTTTTATAAAGTCACTAGTGTTCAGTCATAGGGACTCCATTCTTACACTCTCTTTTTTTTGATGGAGCTCAGGTTCTTATGCTAGCCAGGCAGGCACTCAGGCCTGCTGAGCTGTCTCCCAGCCCCATCATAATCACTTCCCAAAGGCACCACCTCTGAATAACATAGTCAGATTGCCTCCACTGATTAGCACCTTACAGGGGCAATTAAACATTGCCTGAGTAGTCAGAGGGAACAGTGTCCAAACCCTCGTGATCCACAAGCAGATCACAGAAATGATCACTGGCAGAAAGAAGACCTAAAACCTGCAAAGGCACAGAAGAGCCAAGGATTGACCTGAAGTCAACTCTGTTCACAGGTTTTATTTTAGTACTAAGGAGTCTGTAAGGTTTCAGAGAGGAAAGAGGCAGATGAGAGTGCAAATTTTCATGTCATTTTTTGTACTTTTAAATTTTACTCCCAAATTGCTTCAAAATAGTATTCCTTCAAAGCACCTTTTCTTCAGAACAGCTTTCTTTCACATTCTATTCATCATCCCTCCTTGTATCCTTCAGTTCATGTCTTCTTAGAGGATTTGGATAAAAGGCCAAAGGTGAAAAATGTGACTCAGAAAAACCAAATGACAAAAATCAAGTCATTTCAAGCACATGAAGCTAGTTGAATTTTGGCATGCAAAGCTGATCACAAATTTTGCAGTGTTAAAGGTAATTTTATCTAGCCCTAGGAAAACTGTATCAAGAAGTGCTGAGATCTAGCCACTGGTGCAAAAAGACACACATGTATTGCCCCAGCAACCCAGGAAGCTTCAGGACGACTTACCAAGAGCCTATGCCCAAATAAATAAAAAAATAGTCTGAGTTTGTGGCTCTGTGGTAGAAGACTTGCCTCACATGTGAGATCCCGAGGTCAATCCCTGGTTACACACATAAGCAGAAAGTTGTGGACTCAATTCTCTCTCTCTCTCTCTCTCTCTCTCTCTCTCTCTCTCTCTCTCTCTCTCTCTCTCATACTTATACTCATACTTATAGTGAAGTTCTAAACCCCAATGTGAACATATTTAGAGTAAAATGGTTAAGGAGACCAGTGCAGCCTTTCAGGGTGTAATCAAGCTTAAATATGGTCACAAGAGTGGATCTCTGATTCAACAGCACTGATAACCTTATAAGAATAATAAACACCGGAGTCCGCTCTGTCTCTCTCCCGAGTGCACAGGGGCATGACCACGTAAGGAAATGACAAACAGCAGCCAGGTACAAGCCACAAAGAGGGGCCTCACCAGGGGTCAAAACTGTCAACACACTGGTCCTGAATTTCTAGTCTCCAGAACTGAGAGAAGATTAAAATGTTTAAGCCACCTGCCTGTAAAATTTTGCCACTACAGCCACAGCAATACATAAAAAGACATAAAAAATTACCACTACCAGTACAATTGCGCATGTTTGTTGCTTTCCACATACTCTGTTGTAAATTAATGTTTCCATTTAAAGTCTGCATATAAACTGTCTCTCCAATGGATGATTATTGTTTTAATGAGCAATTAATGCAATAGAAGAAGACATAAAAGGACCATTTTAGTGTCTGCAGTGTCGAAGCAAGCACACAAGGACAACTAATAGTGCCAAAATATACATAATTTAGTTCTTTGAAATTCATTTAAATAAAAACAGCTTACCATACACATTTTACGAAATGGGATTCCTGACTATCCCTTCCCTGTGGTAATTGTTTAGTGCTCCATTTTATTTACTACCACTTTAAGGCTTTACAATAGAGTCTAACTGACCTTGGCTCAGGCCAAATCAAGGGACTCCAATCTGTACCCTGTGCACCTTTCTTGCTCTTTCTTCTCCCCTTACTTTCTTCCCCAAGAGTGACATTTGGGGAAGAAAACTCTCCAAAACTGATGAAAGAGTCATCCTTCATTTGCATTTTTAAATTTTTTTTGAGACAATCTGAACTCAGGACCTAGCGCTTGCCAGGGAAGCACTTAGGCCTACTTAGGCCCCAGCCCTGTTCTCACTCTCTTACTGAATCATAGTCACTTCCCAAAAGAAAGGAGAAAAGAAGGATGGAAGGAGTAACAGTTGTATTTGTAATCTAGACCTTTGTGAAAACAATGTTCAGGAAATTATGAACTCCATATTTTAGTCATGTTCACTATCCTGTCGGGATTCAATATTTTTAATTCATGCTTTACTATTGTAAAACAATGTTATTGTGGTATATAGGTCTAAAAATTGTAGTGGAGCTATTTAAAACAAGGGTTTTCAAAACACACACAGGTTTACTGAGCCTCTAAGCACAGAAATCAAACATTTGTATTTTTTCAAAAATATTTACTTGAAGGGCTGGTGAGATAGCTCAGCAGACCAAGCACCTGCTTTGGCAAGCGCAGGGGCCAGGGTTCGATTCCCGGCCCTGCATACTGCACTGGCCCCAGCCCTGGGGCACAAGTCTGGGTGAGGCAGCTCACACCTGTAATTCCACCTCTGGGGAGGCTGAAAGCAGGAGGCTCACTATGAGTCCAAGCTGCATAGTGAGACCCTATACCAAACACATAAAATGAAAGAAAAAAAAATATTTACTTGATTCAGAAATATATTCTAGTTTTAAAAATTGTGCTTCTTTTCTTAAACAAAAATAAAGAATGCCAACAGAATGTCCAAAAGGATGATTTCAAAGGAAATCTAAAGTTCTTATTCAAAAATGGTGAAGAGAACTCACTAAGATAGTGGTAAAAAGGAAGAGTATTGAAGAATTCAGTATCATCAGAAATTAAAACATTATGAAACTCTAGTAATTAACCTATCCAAGAAAAGGATTGAAATACATATGTAGTTATTTATAACCATGAAATTGATAGTTGAAAAAAAAGAAATTCCTAAAACAGACCAAATACACAAAGAAATTTGTTTTGTTTGTTTGTTTCTTTGGTGGAACCAGGCATTGAACTCAGGCCCTTGTGCTTCCCAGAGAAGCACTTATTCCACTGAGACATCTCCCTGGCCCCAAAATTTGGTATTCTATAAAAGTGACAGTTTACATCAATGAGAATAATATGCTTTATTCAGTGTTTCATAAGCCACAGAAAAGTTTAAATGGATAGTTGAAAATACGGGAGGAAAAAAATTTAAAATATATTTGCAGTAACAAATGTCTAAGTTTGACAGAAATTTGGAAGTCTAGTAAAAAATTAATAATTTCAGCTACCAAAAAATTCATCAAGGGCAAAAAAATTCTATGAAAACCAAAATAATACTGCAAAAATATTTGCAACTCATACCATAATGTGTTAACTTTATTAATAGGTAATAAGCAGCTAAAAATTGGTAGTAAATATTCAACACAGTTGGAATTTCAGAAGGTCAGGGACAACATCATCAAAAGGATAAAAATAAATAAATAAATAAGTTCTTATAGCTTTTTAGCCACATTCACCTAGAGATATCTTTTGCTTGTTTAACTGACAATGATCACAAAATTTTACTGAAACAAGCCAAAAGCTCTCAGTGAAAGTGTGGAGAAATAGGTATTTTCATACAATCCCAGTAAGTCTGTTAATTGAAATGATTTCTAAAATGTGTGATTTAGAAACTACTCCTCTAATTAAAATTTGTACACCTTTTAACCCACCAAAGCCACTTCTATAAATACAATCTTATTAATACTGGGAACTTATATATTAAAGAGATTCATTTAACATTGTTTTAAAGATCAACATGTATGTTACTAGAGGTCGAGCCTAATAAATTGTGAGTGCATTCCTGTGCCATCCAGTAGTTGGTCATTATTTAGAAGGGAAAAAAAGGGAGTGCTGTGTGTACTGCTATCATCAAAGTAAGAAGACAATGCTGTGTTTATGCTACTTGTATACAGAATGTACCTGTGTGTGTAGTCTGTGCAGTTAAGAGCCTGAGCTAAAGCAGCCATGAACCTGGTATCAGATGTTGCCTCCTGGCAAGATGTAGTGTCAACAGAGTAAGAATTGGAGTACTATTTGCTTTTCATGACATACAGTTTTTAATGTTTTCATGACATTTACATTACTTTTTTCAAATGAGCTCTAAAGCTCAATGTGCTCCCTCCTGCCTAGGGTTCAGTTTTTTTCTCCGACTCAGTTTCTTCAACATAAAGGAAGACAATGTCCAAGGCAGAGCTGCCCCAAACTGCCAGCTTGGTTTGTTTAAAAACTGATCTTCAGTTATACACACTCAGCTACTGCATTGGGCTGGCTCCGGTACTGGCTTGCAGCTCTCCTGGCTAAAATAGTGTCCAATGCTTCCAGCTTCCTGACAGTTTTAATAAGAAACGTTATGTTTCCCTGAGTCAGCTTGTTTGATAGCTTCACTGACAGCTTCGTTTTCATCTTTGTCCATTAAAGACAGTGCGCCCAACCCTACTTTCATCCTTCTTGGAATTTAATTACAGAGTTCAGACCCTTTGATCTAGAACCAGATCCTAGATCAATTTTCCAATCTCCCTCCTAATTAACCACATTTGGTAGACAATCCACCTCCCCAGCTTAGCCACTACTTTGTCTTCTATGTCTTATTCCCCTAACAACAAATACCCTTTTATTAGCACAAAAGAAATTTATTTTTATGAGATCCAGAGCCCTTTTAGCATGTTAAAAATACTGAAACCTTTTTTCCTTCTGTCTCAGTTATTTTCTACTTGTGGCTGGGACAAAATACCTGACACCCAAAATGAAGGAAGGAAAGATTTATTTAGCTCACAGTTGTGGAGGTTTCAATCCATATTCTGCTGGCTCCAAGGCAAACGGCAGCAGTTCGTGGCGGCAGAAAGCAACGAAGAGCAGAAGAGGAGCAGCAGTTGCATAGTCCATCAAGCCTCTCTCTCTCTTCCTTCTACACTGACTGTGAAGACCCGACCTCCTCTGAGAAAGTGGTGGCTGCTGCTGTTGCGAAGATCCAAGCTCCTCCAAAGTGGCCTGACTGCATCAATCAAGATCCTCCAAGGAAGAGGCACCGAATCCTTCCTCAATCCCCTTATGTATCCTTTCTGTGCTGCGTCACTCAGGGCAGGTCCTCCCAACCCCGTGGGGTTCGGCCCTTACGGCGCAGGTTGTGGAATGCCGAGGTGATCCAGACAAGTTGGCACAATGTATTGACCACTACACCTCCCTCCCTCCCTCGCTCATTTCCTCACTTTCTTTCTTTCTTTCTTTTCTTTCTTTCTTTCTTTCTTTCTTCCTTCCTTCCTTCCTTCCTTCCTCCTTCCATCTATCCTTCCTTCTTCCTTTCCTCCCTCACTCTTCTGTCTTTCCTTCTTTCCTTTTTGCCTCCATTTTTTCTTTCCTTCTTTCATTTGTTCCTTCTCTCTTTCCAATGCTATTCATCAAATGGGTCTCTATTACTTAGATAATACTATTGTGAACAGAAGAAACAAAGCCCATGCCCTCCCCCAGGGCAAAAGTGCAGACTTTACATATGAAAGGAGAATATAAAGGCAAAAAGATGCCTGAACAAGTGTATTGGGAGACTGGCCTGAGACTGAAAATGATAGGGCCCTGACAGTGTTGTCAGAAAAAACAAAGAGGGAATTTCCAAGCTATTACTTGAAGAATGAGAATTATCAAATCATAAAAGAGCTAGAGGAATTTTTTCCATATAGCAATATGAAGAGTTTAGATGAGTGTCTTCTGAAAACTGTCATGCAGGTAGATTGGGAATGCACTGAGAAAAACAGTGAAAGTGAAACACTGCCTGTTGAGGCAAGCAGAGGCGACCCCACAGAATCTGTTTCTCATGGTAAAGAGGGGAACCTTGATAAAAAAAAAAAGTCTACTGAAGAAATTAGGCAGAGAAGGGCCAACGAGATAGCTCAGCGGACTATGTGCCTGCTTTGGCAAGCACAAAGACCAGGGTTCAATCCCTGATCCTGCATATCACGCTGGCCCAGCCCCCGGGTGCGCTGAGCCAGCCACTGTGCCTGGGCATAGTGACACATGCCTGTAATCCAGGCACTGGGAAGGCTGAAAACAGGAGCATCACCATGAGTCCAAGCTGCAGAGTGAGACCCTGAAACAAATACATAAATGAAAAAGAAAAAAAGAAAATGAATTAAGCAGAGAGATCAAATGCATGGCTAATACATACAGTGCAAACAATGCAAAGGGGCTACAGGGATGGGGAGAAACACAAGAGGAGGAAGGAAAGTAACAAAGTGGTTGGTAGGAAAACTAGAAATTCAAGTAAAAAGAAGAGAATGCAGATATAAAATTCTGCAAATCTAAAGAATTTACTGATACCTAGAAACCATAGGCAAAGATGGAAGAGAGCTAGAGAAGGATCCTTGGCCTCTGGTTTGAATAAAAAGAGAGAAGTTAATGTTGTCCTGGTGTGGGACATGAAAGGGAAGAGGGACAATGACAAGTCTGAGATGTCTTGATGTAGCTGGGCAGAGATGCAGGATGGTGTGTAGGCATTTGAGCAAATAATTTATGATGCTTCACTGCTCCCAATCAAAGAGCCTTCAGGGCTATCATGGACTGAAAATGTAGGCCCCCTTGGAACCAATGGGCTGAAACCCTAATTCCCAAACGTGATGGTACTAGGAGGCTGG